>NC_079518.1:7657052-7719184 GCF_000801105.2 Raphanus sativus | reverse complement strand
AATTTAGAAATTTATACTATAAACTTTTGAGTTGCTTTTCATGTGTTTGGTTGCTTATCTTTTGCGTTTTGTTTGTCTAAAGTTCTTTAGCAGATTATAAGCAAGTAAACATTTCAAATTGGGACTCTTTATCTCGATCCGCCCGGACAATCCTAGTCTATCAGAGGAAAAAAGGACTCCTTATTCAAAGTAGATGATTGTATATATTTTAATATATCTCGCAACTAGTCGCTGCAACACTAGCTAATTAGCAATTAGCAAAAAGGATCTTTCGTACATTCCATTGTAAAAGATCCCACGACGCAAAGCAACTTATTCAACGCTTTTTCCTGATAGCCAAACACAAATTTCTCCCAATTTTATATAAATTTAGCTTTTAACAAATAATGTTTGATTCCTGTAACCAAAAATATTCCAGAATACTCCCCTATGACGCACCACAAAGGAATCTAACGGACGGACGTAGAGAAACGGCTAGTAACAGCCAACTATACCACAACACATGTCCAACTAATCTAGATTTTTCACGAGAATCGTCTTTCTTTGAAGGAGGAACTGAAACGTCTCGAGTTGTGATAAGGACATCGAGAGATTGATACCGTTGATTGATTATATTCTCTCGTGTCTTCTCGTCATCACATATCCTTAACCTTTTGATTTGTTCTTCTCACACACTGCTTTTACAAAAAAGAAGTTTTGCAAAGTTCAAGCAACGATAGCTTTTGCTCTGTCTATATCTAATTTGAGGATAAGGTTCGTCGGTTTCTAGCTGCGAGAATCCACTGGTAATATATTTTTGGTGAACAATAATCCAATGATTCGACCACTAATTCTCGTTTCAATCTTCAAAGTTCGAAAATCAAATTTATAACTGTTGTCATCAATCTTTGAATATTATATATACACGGAATAATTTGATGGTGGTATACGCCCCCCCTAAGTTTCACACTTACAAATTTAATTTAAATCCAAATACATATAAGAAAACTCATTTTTGATCTTGAACTGAATCCATGCAAATCTTTTGACGTACGAAAAATTAGTTATTTTTGCCACACCTAAAGCAAGTGATTAACCACTATAATTAGATAATCCTGTACAAAACCTATAATGAATGACTTAACTACTAATCAGTGATCACCATCAACTGGTTAAGCATTGTAAATTAACAAACTTGTAGAATCGAAGAAATTACATTTTGTTAGGCTATTTTATGAAACGAATCAAAAATAAGACAAAAGAATATTTTATATGATATATGTTTTAGTGTCTTAGATATTGTTGGTAAACAATCGATACATGCGCTTTAGAAGATTCTTCCATTCTCTACAACTAAAAGCTGAACGTTTGAATGGTCGTAGTTTTATCATTTTAAAGATGAATAACCAATAAAGATGCTGTTTTAATTTACAAATAAAAATCAGTTACAAAAAAAAAAATTACAAATAAAATAAAATAAATATGCTGTTTTCTTGTGAAATACAAGGAACAAAGAGAAAGAGTAATTCCATTTTTTTTTAACATCAGAGAAAGAAAGAGTGATAAAGTTACAAAAAAAAAGAGTGATGACAATTATTTCATAGGTAAGGTAAGTGTTTCAGAAAAAAAATATTCCATTGGTAAAATAGTAACTGATTTGTGGTTTAAGTTTAATAATCAATCAACAAATCCGTTGTCGTCCAGCAGCGTAGGATATCTGGCTTCACCCAGGAGACCCGGGTTCGATTCCCGGCAACGGAGCTTTTTATTTTTGTAATACCTTTGATATTCTTTTAGGGTCTTAGTGAAGATGAATCAGTAGAATAAGAGAAAGGTAGGTAATATTCACGGATTGATATATTCAAGAGAAACATGTAGACAACAACACTGTCCAGAATCCTATATGAATAGATGTTAAACTATTTACTTTTGTTCCCTGTGACTATTCTTTTGAGAACATACAATCATCAATTCAATGAATGAGTGAGTGAGTGAGATCTGTTTCAACTTTCACCAAACCAGCAAGTGAAACACGATGAGCTCAAGGCTTGTAGTAAATGACGCTTGGTAAAGGCTGAGAGATGGAACTTGATAAGAATCAAGTGCCTAACGTCGCGAAGTTCGGTACTTGGACCTTGAAGGTCTCTGTAATGAAAGATGAAAACAAGTTCAGTTTCAGACATTTATCCAGGGAGGTCAGGGTGAGTCAAATGAAGTCGTTAGAGGCATAATGCAAAAGAGAGTTGAGAAACCGAGAGAGAGTGTACTTTACAAACTCAAATTTGCTCCTGAACCAGGTGTAAGACCTAAGGGGAAACAAGTAACAACAGATAACACAAGTTGAGATTACCACAAAACAAAACCTTAATACAAACTGTACTGTATAATGACTTTGTACTGAGACAAACTGCGAAGGCGTAGCAGGATTTTGATGGAGTTTGCTCGCCAAACAAAGATCTAGGAGTTGGTGGAGCACCGAAAACTGGTGTATGTGGTGTAGCAAAGATAGAAATCGAAGGTGCTGAAGCAGGTGTGTCAGGAAACAAGCCAGCTCCTGATGTTGGAAAAATTAGCTGGAGGTGTCTGTGGAGAATTTGAAACCTCTGGAGTTGCTGCTGAGTACGTAATTAACCCAGCTACTTGTGTTGAGGTTTGTGTACTTGTAGTAGTGGTAGCAGCAGGAGGTAGATGCAGAGTTGGGTGGACCCTCTTAGCAGCAGCTTCTTGTTTTGCTCTTTCCCTCCTATCAGCCTCAAGAAACGGATCATTGGATTCTCCTCTCCGTCGCTGGTCAGCAAGATACGCTCTTCTCATTGATTCAATGTATTGGTGAACATTCTCTACCTGAAACACAAACAAAATCCAAACCGATTACAAGGTGGTTTTCAACATTTGAAGGTTCATTACAACAAAGTTACCTTAGCAGCCACGTGAACAAAGAAGTCATGCACGTTAGACATGACTTTCGGAAGAGACTCCAAAACCAAAACACGGTCGTCGACTATACTTGTCAGAATCCAAAGCGAGCAACTGCTCCACCTCCTCAACCCACTGTCTGCACTCGCCTAGATACTTCTCAAACCTCACAACTGTTTGCAGCAGAAAAGCAGTAGGTTTCTTTGGGATCCCACGGTAAAAGTAAGAAACTTGAACTTCTTCTTTGTTGAACTCCCTGCGCCTGAGGTTGCTGAGAATCACCACCACTGACAACAACAGCTCCTCCTCCTCCCCCACTTGGCTGTAGCATCATGAAAGAACCAACCGCAACCTCTGAATTACGAAGCAGATCTTTAACAACCAGCATAAGCTCGTGGAGAACAGCTTTCTGTCTGTCCATGGTAGTACTAATCCCACCAAGCTCCTGCAAAATTTTATAAACTTTTAATACAAGTCTAAGAGATAAACCACATAAAGAGAAGAATAGAGAGGGATCATCCAAGAAACCTGAAACAATGCGGCTTGCAACAGACTCGAAACCTTGAGTGGATATAGAAGAATCAAAAAGCCGGCTGGATTGGTCTAACCTCTGGCTTTCGGTTCTGTACTCCATTATCTTCTTCCTAAGAATATTCACACACACAAGCAATAAGATCAAATTATCAGCAACGGCAATGATCTTCAAGATTTTGGCGTTTGAACAAAGAAAAGTTGAAAGAAGAGTAATACTCAATCTCAAGGAGAAGGTTCTGAGAATCGGATGGAGATCAGTCCATTCGGTGCTGTAACTCGCCGGAGCTTTATCGTTCGTGAACAAATACAAGAGCTGCTGCGGCTGAAACGTCGGTGGTTGTTGCTGTTGCTGCGGTTGCGGTTGAGAGAAGAAGGAAGTGCTCTGCGGTTGCTGCGAGAAGAAGGAGTTGCTCTGCGGCTGAGATACCTGTTGCGGAGTTTGAAACGGTGGTTGAGGCGTCTGCTGCGGAGTCTGAAACGGTGATTGAGGAGTCTGTTGCGGTTGCTGTGGGGTAGAGAATGGATTGAACGACGACATTGATGGAAGAACAGACGGCGGAACGAATCTAGGGTTTGTATATCGCCGGTGAGGATTTTGGAGTCAGAGAGGGAAAGATTCAAAAGCTCCTCTTTTAAACACTCGAATACGTGGAGGGAAAAGATAGTAGTTAATGACTTTATTTCATATTTTTAACAAACTTAAGGGCTCTTTTGCAAATAAGGCAATATCAATTTTCTACTAGTAGAACTGAAGCAAATGAAGCTGATTTATATTATAAATCAAAACAAGGATATTTGGAATCTTTCACAGAGTTTTTATTTTCTCCGTGGCTGTTTCTTGGCTGAAGAAGCACCGGTGACAAGTCGGAGAGCTTGGCTTGAGTTCGTGAGGATTGAAGAGGATCTAGGGACTTGTGCTTTGCGATTCTTCAAGAAATCTAACCCTGTTTTCAAGCATTCCGGTGGTGGAATCTCCTTGTATATAACCGTCTCCAATACTGCACCCACACACAAGTTAGAGAGATTCGATGAGATCAAATCAATGAGTTGCTTATAGAGTGTGCATGTAAGACACCAAAGAGATTGTATCATTATTTACCCTGAGCTCTTTAGCTTTTTCTTTCTCGGGTGTTTGGCCTCTTCTTCTTTAGAATCCGAAACGTTTTTCTGTCTGCGAATGAGAGAAAACTGCCAATTTTAAGACATATGTTTTCTAGTTGAAACTGTCTATGCACAGTGAGAAAGAGATATATTACTTCTCCCGCTCTGCAAGAAAGTCTATAATGTTTTTGGAAAGGAACCCCTTGTTTGCAAGAGCTTCAGGGTCTTCCTCATGTTCTTCTTCTTCTTCTTCTTCTTTAATATCATCGAAAGTGTCAATCTTCCGTGACTTCCTTGGCGTTATCTTCTCTGCCAAACGCCTTCGACTCTCTTTCTTCTCCAGGACAACCCTAACGCAGAGAAAAGCAATCTCATTTCAGGAATCAATAGTTACATCTTCCTCCATCAACTCCTAAACGGTTTAAACCCACCACAAGCTCCAAAAAGAAGTCGCTTTGATAGTCAAAGCGGATCCCTAATGTCTCTAGCATAACACTAGACATTTAGATAGCTGAGCTAGAGTGAGAGAGGGAAGGTGGTGAGAATACAAACCTAGCCTTATTCTCTCTATGTATCTTCCTCAAGGCTGCATCTTCCAACTTTGCCTGACAGAAAAAGAAAGAAAGCAAAACCCATTAGACGCTTAAGTTAATGCAATTTCGAGTTTACTGTTTTCAGCTTAAATCCACATACAGATGGAAACATATACCTGTTTCCTGTGTGAATTCCTCGGGTGCACCGTCGGAGTCTGAATCAGAGTTGTGGTCTTTGTTATCCGACATCTGATTATTATCTTCTTCTTCTTCTTCAACGTCAGACGACACACACTAGGGTTTAACGGCCCTGCAGTTTCTCAAAACAGACGATTCTATTCTGAGAGTTTTGTTGTTTTTCTCCTTTTTATTGTGGATTGCTTTTGGGCTCTTGTTACAGCCTTTTTTGTAAGCCCATTCATCTATGAATTCTAATTATCAGCTTTGTTTCGTCGTATATCAAAAGCTGGAATAGCTCAGTTGGTTAGAGCGTGTGGCTGTTAACCACAAGGTCGGAGGTTCGACCCCTCCTTCTAGCGATTTTTTGCTTTCATTTGATACTACCAACATTGTTTGGGATTCACATCTGTTAGAATACTCACCGAGACATTAATCCACTATGAAATCGAGAGAGATTTCTTGTTTGTTAGTCACTCGCATGTTTTTTTTTATTTGAATAGTGTCATATATGGCAATCAAGGACCTGGACCGCGGGCCTGGCCCGTAAAGGCTTGCTGCGGGACGGGATTGGACCTCCATTTGATAGGCCCGCAAAATTGCGGGCCTCGCGGGACGGACTCAAAGCGGGATGGGTTCAAAGCGAGATAGGCTCAAAATGGGACGGGTCAAAAGCGGGATGGGTTAAACCGCGAGATTTTGCGGCAATCCTAAGTCTACATTTATGCTTTCACATGAGAGAGAGAGAGAGAGAGAGAGAGAGAGAGAGAGAGAGAGAGAGAGAGAGAGAGAGAGAGAGAAGAGAGAGAGAGAGAGAGAGAGAGAGAGAGAGAGAGAGAGAGAGAGATTAGACACTATGGAACTCCATTGATGGTGGTTTCAGTGTCGATGATGCTTCCGGTCTCCCAAGAGCCTCTAATCTGCACTGGTAGAGCTTCTTCAAACCATCATAAATGATAATAAATACATTTGTTTTTGTATAAGCTTAATGTATTGATCTTGTAAGAGTATATTCGATCATGTGCAAGATGAAAATCAATTCATGTCTATGTTTGTTTGTACATGTAAAAATAAGCAATGTAATATTCGATGTCCCGCGGGACGGCCCGCGAAGGCCTGCATATTTCGCGGTAACGGGATTGGGCAGCTAGTTTGAAGACCGCATCCCACGCGGGACAGGCCCGCCGTGTACCGCCAGAAGTCGAACCCGCAGCAGTTCGGGACGGGACAGGACGGGAGAACCCAATTGCCATCTCTAACTACTGTCATCCTAAACAATGAAGTATGTGTTAATAGCTTCACATGAAAGAAGCTGAAAGGCAAGAAAAAGGGTTTATACTATCAAGCTGACCCAAAACACACATGGTACGAGACAGTAGTATGATGACAAAAAAAATGGCAAGAGACAAGAAAAAATAAATGAGACAAAGTCTACTCAAAATGTAAAATCAAATAAATGGTGTACACATATAAATAACATTGTAGATAAAAACAAATGAGACAAAGTCTAGTCTAAAAACAAATAAATGCTGTACACATTGTAGATAAAATCAATTGAATAAATTGCTATCACTCTATTGTTTATTGTAAAGAGCACAAACATATGACTATATATATCCTCTCAGGTCTCAGCCAACCAATAACAATTTTTAACTTTTGCTCTACTTTACACTCCCCAACCCAATTCTATACAGTGTTCAACATTGTTGAAACCTTGGTTCCATCACAAATCACCAAACCTTTCTCATTGATGCAATAGCAACCTGAAACTGAAGTCATATGGTACTACTTGAACCAACTCCATGAGTGACTCTTTGTTCTTTCTCTCCATACACTTAAGAGCTTCTTCTCTTAATTTACCATGCAACTGAAGGCAAACCCAATCTAGCAACGATTCAACATCCTTTGCAAAATCTAGCAAATACCAATCCAATACCTTTGGAATCATTAGTTTGTTCTTCTTTGAGATCCCAACAGATGCTTCAAGATAATCTCTCTTTGCAGCTTCTAGCTCCTCCTCTACATTAGCGGCTGTATAAACCCTTACCTAAATAACAAAAGTTGGTGTGTGAAACTACTAGAAAGTTCTCCAAATTTGATGAATGTGTATGATTCTTAAGCACAACTTACAGCAGGAGAGGACCAACTTCCACAGGCCAGAGCAAAAGTGACCAAAGGCTCTGACCATTCCAATCCAAATGTGCTATGAGCTCTCATCTCTTCATGTGTTGCAGTTTTGGGACAAGTCTTCTTCTAAATAAAGAGAATAAGAATCAAACTTTGATTAAGCATATACAAATCAAAGAAAAGAAAGATCAAAAGAAACTTACAAATTTTAAGTGATATGGAAGTCTCAAGATAAAGTGTTCAATTGTGATAGCATTAAGTGAGTGTCCTCCTACAACTATTGTTGCCTGACACAACAATGAGAAGATGAATCTAATAAACATGTAACACACATTGAAACCACAGTGATGTCCAATTTTTGTTTTAGAGTATAAACCTTTTGCATAAGGGCTACAACCATCTCAGGGGTCTCAGGGATCCCATGCTCCAAGAAAGCCTATGAAGATAAATTAAAAACAAGACGTCAGACTTTTTTTCAGCATCTTACATGTCTCTATATCTATCATACTAAGAAGTCTCACATTCATCACACATGAATTATAATATTTATCCAGAACGCAAGCTTCTGCTGGTGGCTAAGACCATCTAGATTTACAATGGAAAGCTTACTAAGCAGGAACCTGCAAATAGGAACAGTTACACAAACATTGAGTTTAGAATATTTCAATCATTCTAAAAAAGATTTTAAAAGAGATACTTACTTGAGACGATGTATCAGAAATAAAGCATTGATTCTTCTCCCAAGATCAATGGAAGATGCATCAACAGAACAGAGACTCTTGTATACACCAAGTTCCCTTGTTCTCCACTCTGAACAGTTACTATATGGATCCAACACAATGTCCTTGGACGAGCTAATCCTCAAGATAATACTCACCAGGCATTTCAGTAAATCCTCTGAAACTCTGTTTGCTGCAGTTCCACTTTGCAGCGATTCCGAGACACTCTCCTGTGCCTTGTCTTGGTCTGCTAATCCATCATCTACCTTAATCAAAGGTTTCTTAAGTCTGTTCTCAAGTGATTCTGTATCATTCATGTCTTTTAAACCGTTACTAGAGGTTTGATTCTCTTTCCCTCTCACATCCACTGGCTTAGTAACACTGCTTACATTTGGTTTAGGCGACGCTTGTTTGCCACTAACTGTCTGATCAGAGGAGAAGAGTTTCCTACTTGGGATGCTTCTGCTAAGACTAAGAGACTGTTGATGCTTTTTCGGAGGAGTGATCATAGATTTCAACTCATGTTGTGACATGGATTTAGATCTCTGGTGTTTAGTGCTTCTAACAGGGGAATTCTCGCTGTTATTAGGACTCTCAAGGTTCCTCTTGGAAGAAATGTGAACAGCTTCTTGGTATAGACCTTGTCTGAAGCTTACAACTTGCTCCTCTAACCGAACTACTTCCTCTTCAAGAACAGCTACTTCAGCAAGAAGCTCCAGTGTCTTTATCAGATAAAAGAAACACAAATCAAATACAAAGAACAACAAGTTTGATGATATAGAATCAGCATTTGGATCTTACATGTCGAGGGAGATAAGAAGGAAGACGAGGTAAAGCTCCTAAAGGTCTAGTGAAAGCTCTTTCCAATGCTTTATGGACATTCTCCTCATGTCTCAGCTTCCTTTTTAGTTTATCAACCTAATCATAACAAACAACTTTTTAGACTCAAATTCATCATCAAATCAAGAAAGTGGTTTCTCAAGAACTTATCATCATACATCTTGTAGCAAATCCATTTTCTTTTCTCTGTTAGCTCGGCGCCTATTAGCAAGAGACTTCCCTGAGTTAGCTAGACCTCCTTTGCCTTGAGACTCCATCTTCTTCTTCTTCTTCTCTTCCTTTGTGAGTTTCAGAATACCACCAAACGTTACTCATACAGAACAAAGAAGAAGTTTGTAAAGAAACTATTGATAGTGGAAAAATACACAATCTTCTAGATAATAATTGAGTATGGATCACTTTCACTGTGACCTGCAGTAACTTCACTAAGAATAATTATTTTATTAGAAGGAATAAAAAAAAGAGGCAAATATTATGTTGTGAAATAGTCCAATGTAGAAGCCAAGAATCTTAAAGAGATCACCAAAAAAGCAAATCAAAATTGGATTTACTAGAGTGGAAAATGGTAGAGAAAGAAGAAAGAAGAAGGAAGAAAGAAGAAAAAAGAAAGAAGAAAAGTTACTTGAGTGGTGACATGCTTTGAAGGAGCTTTCATGGAGGAAAGAGCAGCTCGAACACTAGTGTTCATAGCTTCTCTCTCTCTCTATCTTCAACTTTTACTTTTTCTCCACTCTAACTGTGATATAAACCCAAGAGAGTGAGACCCCATCAGGATTATAAAAAAACAAAACACAAAGACAGAAGTAAAAAGAAAGATAGAGTTAAATGTTTAAGTATGTAGCTGTAATAAAAATATAGTACTTACTCTTTGTTTTATGAGCACAGAGCGGGAAAACTTGAAGGTAAAGCGACCCGGAAGCAGAGAAATGGTTTAGTTGAAGCTTATGTTTCCAAAAGAACCACCATTTTTTATAAATATTTAATCCATATAATGTATGGTTGGTGTATGTATAGGTTGACTTTGGTCATATAGTCTCGAACAGAGCAAGGAAGAAAGTCAAGAAACTACAGAATCTCTCATTGGAGGTGAAGAAGTAGTAGATAACGACTTGATATCAACCATTTATGATGTCTTTAGATTTAGAAATGAAAAGTATACTTTCTAGGAGGTGAATGAAGATGTAATAAGATCTGAGTTAGTGACGAGTTCTTGAGCTAGCTGGTTGGAAATTGTGAGAGATGTGGACAACCATAAAGAAACGATTTCTTTTGTCACTTATTAATTAAAATTTGGTATTTAGTGGCTTGGTGCTTTCGTTTTCTCTCAATCTTTTCAGTTCTTTCATTTATTTCATTTCAGTAGATTTTTTTTCTAAATGAATAATATAATGGTCCCAAATATAGTTAATTATTTATTTATAGTTTATCAGTACTGACATAATTAATTAAAAACCTATTTTTGAATTTTGTTTTACATTTCTAAATCTGAAATGCATCATTTTAAAGTCAATCTCATTTGCTGATTATTTTTAATTGGAGCTTATAAATAACCAATTGATTATGGACAATAATTAACCATTTAAGTAATTGATTTGTAATAAGTTATGCAGGTTGCCTGCACTTAAATACAAATGTGTTTTTCAGAGTTAAATTATGATACTACCTTTTAAAGAAAGCAACGATAACGTGCTTATTAATAATGATGTTAGAAGAAAATAAATAAAAAGGTAAAAACTCTAAAGGTGCTAACATGTCCCTAGTATGTATAACCTTTTTTAACATTGATTATTTTTTCTTGATCAAAAATTTGATTTTTCATTTCTCCCTTTTTCTGCTGTCAAAATGGGGGTTTCGCATCAAAAAAGGAGAGTGGTGAATGGTGATATTATTATTAGACCATCAATAATTTGATTATTTCAATCAACTAACAAGGCTGTTATGTAATAGTATTAACTAATGACAGGAAAATAAGAGAAATACTTGGGTTCATCCCTAGAGTGAACATTTAGTTTCACCCAACCAATAAGATTTCGTTATTTCATATCCAGTATCTTTAAAAAGGAAACAAAATATTGTCAAGTTTTATTATGTTTTTAAAATAAAAATAAATAGAAAATAATAGTAGTCGCAAAAAAATATTTTATATTTAAATACCGTCAGCAAAACACTAAACCCTAAACTCTAAACCATAAATCATAAACTTTAAATTCATGGTAAATCCTTGGATGAATACTAAATCTTTGGATTTTTTTATAAATATTTTTAACACAATCAGCAAAACACTAAACCCTAAACCCTAAATATTAAATCCTAAACTTTGGGTAAATCATAAACCTTTGGATAAATCCTAAACCGTAGGATTTAGAATTTATCCAAACATTTTAGATTTACCAAGGGTTTAGGGTTTATCCAAGGGTTTAGGATTTAGAATTTAGGGTTTAGGGTTTAGTGTTTGGTTGACGGTATTAAAAATATATTTTTCTAAAACGTATTTTTGTTTGCGATTAATATTAATTTCTATTAATTTTTATTTTTTAGTTTAAAAATATTAATATAATTTGACAATATTTTGTTTCCTTTTCTAAAAGATATTGAATATGAAATAATAAAATCCTATTGATTGGTTTACTCTAGAGGTGAACCCAAGAATTTCTCTAAAATAAACAGTGGATTAGGTATAAACTATGAACGTACTTAAATGATACTTTGGCAGATTCAATCAAGCATTAGCACGTCAAAGCTAACTTCGCTTTATAACTTACTCATGCTTCCACTTTCAAGTGGACCAACCATTCTCTATGTATACATATAGTACATAATTCAACTTCCTTCCATGTTATCACATTCTAGTGACACAATTTTATGTTTTCATATAAAAAATGGGTGTGTATGTTTTACAGTTATCTGCTTGTCCAGCTTATCTCGTTAGTGTAACAACATGCCATTGTCAGTTCAGCTGTTATAACCCAAAATCAATAGAAGCATGGCTCAAAGAGAATGAATACTATTTTTAATGGGTTTAGTTAACTAGATAGCATGTAGCACCACAAAAGGTCGACGTCATTTATTTCCCAATATGTAAATCACATCTTTCACATATAGTATTATGTCCATTTCCATTTAAGTCGAATGTTTGAAATGTAGCTAACAGACTCATCGGAGATAAGAACAATGACAACTCATTTAGAAATTATAATCATTACCATTACAATCATTCTTGTATTATCATAACATGCTATTTGTAGACCTAATAAATATATTAGATAACACCTAATTGTTTACCTCTGGCCTCTTCTCATCACATGCCATTAATGGATCGATGTGGTGCTGATGATAGTAACGTATAACCATGACGTCTCATAAAATCCTAACACAATAAAAAGCATAAACTTGCTCTTGTGAATTTGTAATTTCATATAAGGTAATATTCTGGATCTATATAGCCTCTTTGCTTTCTCTGTGCTGTTACCACATTTATACACATCAACTAAGCTCATATCCATTGATCGGTCCCCAGTTTTTCAATGATTAGTCAATTTTTTCTTCATTTTGATAACCATTGTGGTCCAATAAGACAAGTGAATAGTGTCCATCTAGGGCTAGCGTACGTGGTACATCGCATGTTCACTATCACTTATGAGCGCATGCATGTGAAAGTACATGTCAAAACCTTACGCCATATATACACACTTTTTTTTATATTTCTTTTATTTTTTTGTCAGCTATTTTCTTTTATTTTGTCAGCGACTCAATGTAATACACAAAACAAATAACCTTTTTATTGATCACACATACTTTGTCAAAAACTGTTTGTTTGTATTAGGATTTAGGCGGCCAAGGAATGTTTCTGTCAGTTTTTCTTTCTTCAGATAAAACAATAAGGTTACAACTAGAATATAAAATCGAGTAATTTCATCAAAATATTGTACATGCAAACCAATACTAAATTGGCCATACCAATTGCTCTAAAATTCGTCTCTAGATACTAATCTTCTATAAAACATATGATCACAGCTTATCACTTTTTTTGAATATTGGGTGATACAATAAAGAAGTTCAAGATCTCCTAGACCCTTGCTACTTAATTTGCAAAGGTTCGGTCAAAAGAAACGAACTTTAAAGAATCAAAGATCTACTAAACTTTAGGATCTTATTCTTTTGCTTGCACCTAAAGTAATCTGTAAAATACTCATTGTTTGTGTCTGTTACTGTGAATACATAGAGATTCATTATACTTTGTGAGCAATAATATTTGAATATGAATATGATTTCATATACACGATTTGCTTTGTGTGTTCCCTTCCAATAAAGATCAATCTGAGACACATTGGGGAATCGAATTTTCTAACATTCGGTTAGTATCTCAGCTCCATGTTTGTTTATAAGAATGGTATGCTCGAACACCGCAGAGAGGCTTGCATCTTCTGTAACCACGGTCCAATCATCATCCCACACAACCGGTTTGATGCTTCCTACCGTAAGCGTAGGTTCTATGGTGAGTACGTAGGTTCTATGGTGAAGGTTTGATTCAAAACCATACGTCCAGCTACATTGTTCCCTATGAAGAAGATGCAAGTTTAGAAAGCATGGAAGACACGTCCAATACCGTGGCCTAGCAATTGTCTAACCACTCCATATTTATGTTTATCTGCATGATCACTAAACAAAGATTTGAATTTTCAATATGTAGAAGATGAAAATGAAATAAACATATACTAATTGCTCTCAAAGGAATCAGTCCCTTACAGAATGGTCTTGCCGATTTTCTTGTACTCAACACCAGGTCCACATATCGATATAGCTCTGTCTAGAGCCTCCTTTGTCACCTACACCACATTCAAAGCATGCAACACTCATCAAACTATTATTATTAACCAGAGCTTTCATAGAACTGGTTTGGCATGAGAGTATGTATACCTGGACTAGCTTTTTAGCTTTCCCGTCGACATCTCCACAGAAGAAAGTTGCTGAAGCAATCAAAGTATAGAGTAAACACAAGTAAAGGATCAGGACATACAGTGACACAAGAGAACTTACGTTCAAGTAAACTGTGACATCAATGTTGATTATATCTCCATCCTGTAAAAAAGGATAAAAAATAAACTGAAAATATGTTATTATCGAAAACATATACAAAACACACACACACAGCTCAAGTGGCCGTGAATGAGGGATGCCATGGCACATGCATTCATTCACAGAAGTGCAAACACTTTAAGGGAAACCTCCATAGCCAAGTGGCGAAGGGTAAGCTCCATTCTGTATAATCATATTGTGAACCGCTTCATCAATCTCATCTGTCGTCACACCTGGCTGTCTCTCAAATACAAAACAAAACTGATTATGTTCTGTAAGAGTGTCAGAAGAAAGTTATTTTTCATTTACACCTTAACCAAAGTGCCAGCGTATTCACGAACTCTAGCAGCAAGTCTACCAGAAGCTCTCATGCTCTCTATACCTTTCTTGTCGTGAATCTGGAGTCCACTTGAGATTGCAGGGACTGTGAAAGACTCAAGTAAGGAGGCTTGGTTATATGACCAGGGACAGGGCGGCGAGGAGATACGTTTCCTAGTTTCAGACGTTTTCTGTTGCCATCAATAACTCCATCTTCGTTTCTTTACACAAGCAACAGACAAAAAAAAAGTACACTTTTATGTTAAACAGAGTGAGTCCACATAAAATTGTGTGTCCTTTCTATACAATATTGTAAGAAAAAAGGAAAACAGAGTGAGTCCAAATATTTTAGAAGATTGGTCAGTTCTGAAAAGGTTCTTGATAATTGCATTGAAACATGCCTTCTTCCTGTAAACAAACATCATTAGGATCAAGATAGCGATACGGGAACTCGAAAGTCTTCATCTTTTTTTTTTTGTTAATGTGCTTTAGCTAACAGAGTAGATGCGAAAGAGATGGAGAAGACGTTGTGTTGATCGGATAGAGCCGTGGCTGAGAAAAGAAGAGAACATTCTTGACTGCAGAGACTTAGCGGTGGCCATTGTGTCTTCTCCGCTAGCTTTGGTTATTAGAGCATCTACTAGGGTTCACTCTATTTTTTACTCTAAAATAGAGTGACTCTACAATAGAGATAGAGTTTGCTCAAATGATATTCTATTTTAAAGTAGAAAATAGATTGATGAACAAAACAAAACAACTTACTAAACCTATTTTTCATTCTATTATAAAGTGAGAAATAGAGTACCATTAGAACATTTCTTACTTTAAAAAATAGAGTGGGGGGGGTGCTTTTAGCTTAGGCGTCCGCCTTACCCTCTCTATTTTAAGTGATGTTTTAATAAACGGTGGAAAAAGCTAATGATATTGGGCTTCTAGTGGGCCTAAAAATTATCTGAAATACTGTTTCAAAAACATTTTTCAATTTCTCTTTAAAAAAACTACTAGTATGCTATCAACTATCTAAAAATATATAAAAATGATTGACATCTTATATTGTGTAAAAAAGTAGATTGAATGCATTGATTTTCAAATAATATTTTTGAATAGTATTCATTTGAAAAAAGAAAGAAAAATTCTATAAGAGATCAACCTTTGCGAATCTGCAGCAAGGTTGTGTCCACTTGAGTGCAATATACGTTGAATGTGAACATAATCTAATGTGGAATCAAAGGCTGGTTACGATTTTGTTGGCCATGATTTTCTTGCGAGAATTGATACCTTATCTCTCAATCTCAGTCAACGATTCTGTGTTAGTATGTACATATAGCCTCCTCTTTGTTAATTCTTCATCATCTAAACAGCTCTACAATCTTGATCCTCTATTCATCATACTCCCTAATGGATTCTTATTTTCCCCTTAGCAATCTTGTTGCTGCTGCAATATGCTTTTTGGCGCTTTTGAGTACAGCTTTTTTCTACAGAAAATCAAGATCCTATCAAGAAAACAAAACAATGGCTTCTTCTTCTTTAACTCTTTCGCCTCGAAATTGGATACATCATGTCTTCCCAAGCTTCCACGGGGCAGATGTCCGCAACAAATTTCTCAGCCACGTTGTCAAGGAGCTCAGGAGCAAAGGAATCGACCTATTCATTGACAACGATATAGAGAGAAGCAAGTCAATCGGTCCTGAGCTCATAGAAGCTATTAAAGGATCGAGGATTGCTATTGTCTTGCTCTCTAAGAACTATGCTTCTTCGACATGGTGCTTGAACGAGCTGGCTGAGATCATCAAGTGCAGAGAACGGTTTGGTCAAACAGTGATGCCCCTTTTCTATGAACTGGATCCAACTGATGTAAAGAAGCAGACTGGTGACTTTGGGAAGGTCTTCAAAAAAACTTGTAAAGGAAAAACAAAGGAGGAGATCAGAAGATGGCAACATGCTTTGACAGAAGTAGCCCAAATCGCAGGTTACCATTCAACAAACAGGTTCGTCATATTGATTCTATGATTCCCGCTTGATCATTATCTTTCTTTGATAACCAGTTATTAGTATATTAGGTAGTTTGGCCATACCTGCGGACATAATTTTATTTTAAACATTTATTAATTCAAAATTATAATAATAAATTATTATTTATGTTATCAAAAATTAAATTAAACATAAAACTTTTATATACGATAAAAAATATATACATTTATTATTGTGTTGGAATTTTAAAAACAATCACATATTTGAAATATTTTAGAAAATAATTTATACAAATGTTTTTGATTGAATAATATCTAATTAGATGTTTTGCCCGCACATGCGGGCATAATCATTTTACTAATAATTATTTATATATGTATTATGATTTAAATATCATGAAAACTTATTTTTTATATTCTTAATTATTTTAGCTTTTTTTATTTTTATTTCGGTCTACGTCTTCTTAACACAAAGGAATACTATATCAAAAATATTTCAGACAATAAAGTAAAGTAAAAAATGTGATTTTTTATCTCTTTTAATCTACTTTGTATTTTTAAACAAGAAACATATATTAAATTACCAAAAAATACTAAAACACACAACATGAGAACAAAATAAACAAAAAACTAAATAAAAACTAAAGTTCAATAATAATTAATTTTTTTAAAAAAAAAATAAACTGAGATGATGAAAATATTTCATTGGTTTACTTGATGAATATATACATCGACTTTTCTTAATATTTCATAAGTTTAATTTTAATAAAAGAGAAAACAGATAAATGATAATTTATTATTAAAGTTAATTCATTGTTAATTATATAATGATAAATCTAATTATTCATTAAAAATATATCTACTTTAGATGTTTTAGAAATTAAACCATTAAACACATGTTCATAACATGATTACATGGACAACTCTCTAAACTTAATATCAAAGCATATTCTTCTTATAGACTAAACAGTAATAGAACATACACGTGAAATAACTACCAAATTAATTCATAATACCTAATTCATAATTTCACGGTACTAAAGCATACACGTGAAATAACTACCAAAGTAATTCATAATACCTAATTCATAATTTCAAACTTCATGTAACAAAACTGATTTGCTCTTAGTCTTTCAAACTCAAAGAAATAAGAAAAACATAGAATTCCAACTAAAAAAACAAATATCAAAAGTAAACAAATATAAATGTCAAAAACTGTAATCGAGACAATTTGGAATGAATGAGAAAAATAAAACTATAGAGTTTAGAACATCCTACATCATATGAAAAATAAGAATTGGTCCTAACTTGTTTAAACTAATTATAATTGTAATTCCAGTTAAAAAAGTTTGAAATAGTTATATTATTTAAATTAATAAATTAATAATTTAAACTAATAAGAATCTTGTGAAAGTTAAAATAATTATACTCATAATTACAATTAGAAATTTCTAGATATTTATATTATTTAAATTGATGATTTAATCTAAAAACTAATAAGAATATGACAAATAAGCAAAATTAGCTAAAATTATGGAGAACATGACAAATCAGCAAAATCACTTCATAAATAATGGTATAGATAGATTGTAAATTGTTTTATATTTTAATTTTAAAAATTTTAATTTAAAAAATATTATTTTCAGATAATAACACAATATATATCAGAATTATCTTTTTGACAATATTAATTTATAATATAATATAACATAACATATAAATATAAATATTATTAACTTAAACTTTTAAAATTAAAAAATATTATTTTCAGATAAAAAATTAATATATGTAAGAATTATCTTTTATTTTTGACAATATTAATTTATAATTTAATATAACATATAGATATAATATTATTAACTTAAATTCGTTTTTAACTTCAAATTTTTTTACAAATATTATATTCAGATAACAACAATATATTATTAACTTAAAATTCATTTTGAACTTTAATTTTTTACAAATATTTCTTTCAAATAACAACACAATATATATAATAATTATCTTTATATTTTTGACAACATAATTTATAGTATAATATAACATATAAACATAATATCATTAACGTAAACTTTGTTTTTAATTATATAATAAATTGTATATAAAATTATTAAGGATAACAATGACATTAACCGCTCTAACTTTTAACGTGAAAGTTCCGTTGTGAAAAATTATTGACAATAATCTAATATAACATATAAATATAATATTATTAACTTGAAATTCGTTTTTAACTTTAAAATTTTACAAATATTATTTTCTGATAACAACAAATATATTAACTTAAAATTTGTTTTTTAACTTTAATTTTTTGACAAATATTACTTTCAGATAACAACACAATATATATAAAAATTATCTTTATATTTTTGACAACATTAATTTATAATCTAATATAACATATAAACATAATATTAATGTAAATTTTGTTTTAATTATATAATAAGTTATATATAAAATCATTAAGTGTAACAACGACATTAACTTTTCTAACTTTTAATGTGAGAGGTCTGTGGTGAAAAATCGCTTCGCAAATAATAGTATAGATTAGACTATCTAATTAGTATGTCAAATTTTTTTGTGACGATATAACGGAGTTGTTTGTAAGACCACCATTGCTTACAAGATGGGACAATTGTTACAGCTAGATTCCGATGAGGTGAGAATAATAGGGATTTGGGGTCCGCCTGGGATTGGTAAGACCACCATTGCTAGATCTCTATTCAACGAACACTCCCGAGATTTTCAAGTGAGTGTCTTTGTAGATAATATCAAAACAAAGTATGCGGTACCATCTTGTTCCGATGACTACAGTGTGAAGTTGGATTTTCAGAAGCAGTTTATGTCTCAACTAACTAATGAGAAGGATATCTTCATACCACATCTGGGAATTGCCAAAGATAGACTGAAATACAAGAAAGTTTTTGCTGTCCTTGATGATGTGGATCGGTCAATACAAGTGGAAGCTATGGCGAATGAAACTAGTTGGTTTGGTCCTGGGAGTCGGATTATCGTCACAACCCAAGATCAAAAGGTTTTAAAATCAAGTGGGATCGACCATATATACAAGGTGGAATTACCATCAAATGATGAGTCTCTTCAAATCTTCTGCATGTATGCTTTTGGTCAAAAATACCCTGAGTATGGCTTCGAGGAGCTTGCTTGTGAAGTTACTAGTCTTGTAGGTAAACTTCCACTAGGACTAAGGGTTATGGGCTCCCACTCTAGGGGAATGTCCGAGCAAGATTGGAGAGAGGCATTACCAAGGTTAAGGACTCACCTTGACCGAGATGGAGAAATTACGAGCATTTTAAAGTTTAGTTATGATGCCTTACATGACGAAGATAAAAAATTATTTCTTCATATATCCTGCTTTTTCCATGGTGAACCAGTTGATAGAGTGGAAGGTTGTCTAGCAAAGTGTTTTTTTGGATGTGACACAAGGGATTCGTGTCTTAGCTGAAAAATCTCTTGTATATATCGAATGGGGATGTATAAAGATGCATGTGTTGCTAGTCCAACTAGGAAGAAAAATTGTGCGAGAACAATCTGTTAATGATCCTGGAAAATGCCAATTTTTGAATGAACCAGTTGATATTGATGAAGTACTTAGCGATGATAAATCTGTAAGTTATAGGATTGGTATTTTTGCTGCAATGCCATTTACAAATGTGAGATTATATAATAACTAACAATTTGTATTTGTGTTTCATTGGATCATTTTACAGGATAGCAGATGTGTCATAGGAATGGATCTTAAAGAGGATGAGGATATAACATGGACAAGTGAAAGAGCTTTTGAAAGGTTGTCTAATCTTCAATTCTTAAGAATCAAAAGCTGTGGCGTTAATCCGCAAAGTATGAACTACATATCTCGGAAACTTAGAGCATTAGTTTGGCTGAGCTCCCAGATGACATGTTTTCCTTCTAGTTTTAGCCAAAGTTCCTCGTCAAACTAGTGATGAACGATAGCGAGCTTAAGAAATTGTGGGAAGAAATAAAAGTAAGTAATTTCTTTCACTGCCCAATTTAAGCTATATAACCAATTTTCATGTGTTTTGATACTAATTGTACCAACATGTGTTTTTGTGTGCTTCATTAACTTGTCATTACAGCCGCTCAATAATCTCAAGTGGATGAATTTGAATAATTCAGGAAGACTGGAAAAGCTTCCTAATCTCTCAACTGCCACTAATCTCCAAGCATTGTATCTCACCTATTGCTCAAGTCTGGTGAAGCTCCCTTTCTCTATCGGGAATGCAATTAATCTTCAAGAATTAAATCTCAGTTATTGTTCAAGTCTGGTGAAACTCCCTTCTTCTATTGGGAATGCAATTAATCTCCAGGAATTGGATCTCAGTCATTGTTCAAGTCTGGTGAAACTCCCTTCCTCCGATTGGGAATGCACTTAATCTCCAAGATTTGGATCTCATTAAGTGTTCAAGTTTGGTGAAACTCCCTTCCTCTATTGGGAATGCAACCAATCTCCAAAAACTGGTTATCTCTTATTGCTCGAGTTTGGTGGAGCTCCCTCCTATGAGAAACCTACGTAAATTGTCGAGATTGGAATTATGGGGATGCTCAAAGTTAGAGGTTAAACTGTCCAACACCAACTTGGAATCTATTGAAGTACTCAATCTCACAGGTTGCTCTTCGTTGAAAAGTTATCCAGAGAGTTCCACATACATTCAAGAGCTTGATCCATGGAGAGGGAGAATATCTAGTCTACGTCGACTTGTACTAAGAGGAATGAATGAGCTGATATCACTTCCACCACTTCCGGAATCGGTAGTGGAACTAGATGCAGAAGATTGTGAGTCACTAGAAAGACTAGATTTCTCCTTTCACAATCCGGATATTCGTCTCAACTTCGCAAACTGCTTCAAACTAAATCAAGAAGCCATAGATCTCATCATTCAAACGCCGACCAATGGATATGCGGTCTTTCCCGCTGAAGAAGTGCCTATGTACTTCACTTACCGATCTTCTGGGAGTTCCATAACTGTGATGCTGAATGAAATGCCTCTTGGTAAATCAATCAAATTTAAGGCTTGCTTCATATGTTCTTGTGTTGATGAAGATAAGGTACCTTTCAATAGGGGAGATGTCCATGTCCGTTGTAATATCAAGTCCGGAGGGAATTCAATCTTTTCTTCTCAAGTAGTTGATCAATTTTCTCCGGGACATCTGCAAACATTCGTGGTTGAGGTTGAAACAGAGGAGTTGATTTCGACCGAGCTTGTTTTTAAGTTCCATATTGGCGGCAATCCAGATTATCACGGCGAAGCGGACTATATGGTGGAGGAGAGGTTTTACAGCACATTGGAAGTTACAGAATGCGGGATACTTCAGCTCATGGAGGTCCCTTTATTGAGCTCCAGAGCTGGCGATGAAGATTATGAACTTTCACACATTGAGCTTGTTCGTGATGATGAAGGTTATGAACCGTCAGACAATGAGAGCAGCGGAGATGGCAATGAAGATTATGAACCTTCGGACACTGAGAGCAGCGGAGATGGCGGTGAAGATTATGAACCTCCGGACACTGAGAGCTTCTGAGACAAACCTTGAAACCCAAGTAAAGACTGAGAAGCTTCCAGGAAAATGATAGTGAAAAATTTCGTGAAGAAATATGATGGTCGTGACAAGAGACAACTTCTTTCTTTTGATTATGCCTCATATTTGATTCCATCATAGATTTTTAACTTGTATATCAAAATTCTCAACCAAGAATGGAATCGATACAGAGAGCATCAAAGTTTCCAACTTGGTCAATGATTTGTTTGTTGTCATATGTCTAGTTCAGTTTCACAAAAAAAAAAAAAAAAAAAGTTTCATTCGTCTGTGTGTGGTTTTGATGTTCGTAATTATGTATACTATACGTATAAAATATATGACAAAGTTGCTTCATTTCTTTATTTTTGACTTTCAAATGGTTAGAAATCGTCGTAAGATTCAAATGTCATTATAACAATACTGAAGGATCTAGAAGAGATTCGAACAGAATCAATTACACATAAATGTTGCAAAACATGCATTTTATCTGTAAATGTTTTGAAAATTAATCTAAATATTTTTTGAATTCAAGCTATCTCCGTTATTCAAAAATAGTATCACCCAACTTTTCCGTATAAGATAGATTATTGCCACCAAAACAGGAAGAATATATTACTAAAACATATATAACCAGGTAAAAGAAACTTGGAAAATTCTTCAAATGGAAGTATATGAAGACCAAGTTCTTAAAAAAAGACATCAACTTTGATTACTTTTAAGAAAATGAAATTCTTATAAAAATTTCTAGAAAGTAATTATAAAATGTAACTTGTATTGGAACGAAACATTTATATCTATTGATACGGACAGAAGGATACAAAGTGAGGAAATTGTGGTGGACCTTCTCAACGCTATCTTTTGTCTTTGATATCTTGTGGAAAAATTGATGATACCAACTGTTTCCACAAAACTTTCTTTTCTTCTTTTTTTGGGGCAACACCACGGAACTTTCTTTCTTGCTTATTTCAGTCAGTCAACGTTTGTGTGTTAGTGTGTGACACATATCTTCTTTGTTAATTATTCCTCCTTATCAAAAAAGCTCTGCCATCTCCCAGCAAGAAAAAAAAACAATGACTTCTTCTTCTACTGCTTTAGCTCTTTTGGCTCCTCCTTCTTCTTCGCCTCGTAATTGGATACATCATGTTTTCCCAAGCTTCCATGGGCCAGATGTACGCAAAACCATTCTCAGCCACATCGTCAAAGAGTTCAGGAGCAAAGGAATCGACCTATTCATTGACAATGATATAGAGAGAAGTAAGTCCATCGGTCCTGAGCTCGTAGAAGCTATTAGAGGATCCAGGATTGCTATTGTCTTGCTCTCGATGAACTACGCCTCTTCCACATGGTGCTTGAACGAGCTTGTTGAGATCATCAAGTGCAGAGACGAACTGGGTCAAACGGTGATGTCACTTTTCTATGAAGTGGATCCAACTGATATAAAAAAGCAAACTGGTGATTTTGGGAAAGTCTTCGAAGAAACTTGTAAAGGTAAAACAGAGGAGGAGATCCAAAGGTGGAAACATGCTTTGACGGAAGTGGCCCAAATCGCAGGTTACCATTCAAAGAATTGGTTAGTCCTCTTAATCGTTCTAACACATTAACCTCTCTCCTGCACTTGTAAACAGCCATCCTGAATCGAATAAGTAGGAGAATAGCCTCAATCATCTTTGATCTACAATTATTATTAATAGATGAGAATATCTGAATAGCAGTATGTGCAAATTTTCTTGACTATGTAACATAACTATTGATCACCCCCCAATGTTCAGGGAAACTGAAGCAGAGATGATTGAAGCTATTGCGACTGATGTATCAAACAAGTTGAACCTTTCCGCACCATCAAGTGATTTCAACAGCTTAGTTGGGATGGAATCTCATATGACAAAAATGGAACCATTGTTATCGCTAGGTTCGGATGAATCGGTGAGGAAAATAGGGATTTGGGGTCCCCCTGGGATTGGTAAGACCACCATTGCTAGATATATATTAAGCCAATACTCCAAAGATTTCCAAACGAGTGTCTTTATAGATAATATCAGAAGAAACTATCCAGCACCAGCTTGTTCCGATGACTACCGTGTGAAGTTGGATTTACAGAAGCATTTTATGTCTCAACTAACCAATGATAAGGATATCAGGGTTCCACATTTGGGAGTTGCCAAGGACAGGTTGAAAGACAAGAAAGTTCTTGTTGTCCTTGATGATGTGGATCAGTCAGTACAAGTGGAAGCCATGACAAACGAAGCTTGGGTTGGGCCTGGGAGTTTGATTATTATTACATCACAAGATCAAAAGGTCTTAAAAGAAAGTAGGGTCGACCATATACACGAGGTGGATTTACCATCATATGTTGAGGCTCTTCAAATCTTCTGTATTCAGGCTTTCGGTCAAAAATACCCAAATGATGGTTTCAGGGAGTTTGCTAGTGAAGTTACTAGTCTTGTAGGTAAACTTCCGTTGGGTCTAAAGGTTATGGGATCCTATTTTCGGGGAATGTCCGAACAAGATTGGACAGTGGCACTACCAAAGTTAAGGTCTCACCTTGATCGAGATGGAAAAATTGCAAGCATATTAAAGTTTAGTTATGATGCTTTAAATTATGAAGATAAAAGTTTATTTCTTCATATAGCCTGCTTTTTCCGTTTGGAAGTAGTTCATATAGTGGAAAGCTGTCTTGAAAAATCTTTTTTGGATGTGAGACAAGGGCTTCACGTCTTATCTCAAAAATCTCTCATAAATACTGAAGACGGAAGGATAGAAATGCCTAAGTTGCTAATCCAACTGGGAAGAGAAATTGTGCGACAAGAATATCCAACTGAACCTGGAAAGCGGCAGTTTTTGAATGATGCAAAGGATATTGCTAAAGTACTTAGTGATGATAAAGCTGTAAGTTCTCATATTGGTGTTACTCTCTACAAATGTGAGATTATTTTAATAATTAACCATACCCAATTTATGTTTTTATTGGTTTGTTTTACAGGGTAATAGCAGTGTCATAGGAATATATTTTGATCACAATAAGGAAATAACATCATCGACATGTGAAAGAGCCTTTGAAAGATTTTCTAATCTTCAATTCTTAAATATCGATGGCGAATGCATTAATCCACGAAGTCTGAACAACATATCCCGAGAACTTAAAGTATTAAAATGGTCGGAGTTCCAGATGACATGTTTTCCTTCAAGTTTTAATCCAGAGTTCCTAGTCAAACTAGAAATGGAGGATAGCAGGCTTGAGAAACTGTGGGAAGGAAATAAAGTAAGTAATTTTCTAGATTTGAAAATAACTGCCCAAAGCAAGGCTATGTAACCAGTTTTCTTATGTGTATAATACGTACTAATTGTGTCAATGTGTTGTTATTGTCTACTTCCTTTATTTGTCTTTACAGCCGCTCAGCAATCTCAAGTCGATGAGTTTGAGTGATTCAGAAAGATTGAAAGAGCTTCCTGATCTCTCAACTGCCGCTAATCTGTATTACTTGAATCTCAGTCATTGTTCAAGCCTGGTGGAGCTCTCTTCCTCTATTGGGAGTGCAATCAATCTCCAGAGATTGAATCTCAGTGGTTGTTCAAGCCTGGTGAAACTCCCTTCGTCCATTGGGAATGCAACTAATCTCGAAAAATTGGATCTCAGACATTGCTCAAGTCTGGTGGATCTCCCTGCCTCTATGAGAAATCTTGGTAGATTGTGGAAACTGAAATTAGAGGGATGCTCAAAGTTAGAGGTTAATCTGGCCAACATCAACTTGGAATCTCTCAATGATCTCGATCTCTCAGGTTGCTCTTTGTTGAAAAGCTGTACTGAGAGTTCAACAGAAATTGAAGAGCTTGATCCATGGAGAGGGAGAATAGGTCGAATTGTACTAAGCGGAATGAAGAAGCAGGTATCACTCCTACCGCTTGTTGTAGGAGAACATCTATCAGATTGGCTTTTGTTGAAAAGTTATCATGAGAGTTCCACAGACATTCAAGAGCTAGTAGATCCATGGACCAGAGGGAGAATATCTGGTCTAAAGTTTCTTAAACTAAATGGAATGAAGAAGCTGGTATCACTCCCACCTCTTCCAGATTCGGTATGTCATTTAGATGCAGAAAACTGTGAGTCATTGGAGAGACTAGATTGCTCCTTTGGCAACCCAGATATTCGTCTAAACTTCCGTAACTGCTTCAAACTAAATCAAGAAGCAAGAGATCTCATCAGCCTGACGCGGACTAATGATTATGCAGTCTTTCCCGCTGAAGAAGTGCCTCTGTGCTTCACTCACCGATCTTCTGGCAGTTCCTTAATGATACGGGAAAGTAGCTCAGCAGACACGTCATCACGACACGTCAGAAGTGAGAGGGAGCGTAACAAAAGAAGAAAGAAACTTCTTCTTTTGTTACGCTCCCGAAGGTAGAAGAAAGAAAGAGAAAAATAACAAGGAAATATTCTTAATAATTTTGTTTTCCTAGCACAACTCTGTTTTTATAACAAACTTTTGTTACGCTCCCTCTCACTTCTGACGTGTCGTGATGACGTGTCTGCTGAGCTACTTTCCCGTATCAAATCCTTCCCCTCTCGAAAACCTTGTCCTCAAGGTTTAAATAATGGAAAACGCCTCTCCAGATCAAAAAGAAGTTCCCACGAAGCTTCATCCTCAGGCTTATTCTTCCACTTCACAAGCACCATAGTAGCTGCACGATTCTGCCTTTGTACCATTTTCCTTTCCAAGATCAACTCAGGTTCCTTAATCTGATCTTCATTCACAACAGAGGGCAATGCTGTTGATGTCTGAACATTCCCCACCACCATCTTCAATTGAGAAACATGAAATACAGGATGAACTTTGGATTGCTCTGGAAGTCGCAGCTTATAAGCAACTTTCCCACACCGATCAATGACTTCGTATGGACCATAATATTTTGGTGCCAACTTTTGGTTAGAACGAACAAAAACTGAGTTCTGCCTGTAAGGTTGTAGTTTAACAAACACATAATCTCCAATGTTGAAGGTTCTATCAGTACGATGTTCATTGGCGACTTGCTGCATACGGTGTTGAGCTCTCATAAGATGAAATTTCAGTATCAGCATCATCTTTTCTCTTTCTTCCAAAGACCGTGCCACAACTGCTACTTTAGACTCTCCTGGTAGATATGGCAAATGTTGTGGTGGAACCTGACCGTAAACTGCTTCAAAGGGAGTCATTTGTATCGAGGAATGGAAATTGGTATTGTACCAAAATTCAGCTAAGGGCAACCATTTACTCCATAAGTGTGGTTGATCACTACACATACACCTTAAGTAGGTTTCCAAGCACCTGTTGACTACCTCAGATTGTCCATCACTTTGAGGGTGATAAGCACTCGAATAATTCAGTGAAACTCCTTGCAAACTGAATAATTCTCTCCAGAAATCACTTAGAAACACAGCATCTCTATCACTTACAATGGACCGCGGAAACCCATGTAGTTTGAAGATGTTATTGAGGAAAGCTTGCGCTACTGTTGATGCTGTGTAAGGGTGAGCTAAGGCGATGAAATGAGCCGCTTTAGTCAACCTATCAACTACTACCAAGATGACTGATTTGCCTGCAGATAAAGGGAGACCATCAATAAAGTCCATGGAGATATCAGTCCATATTGTATCTGGAATAGGTAGGGGTTGAAGTAGTCCTGGATAAGCAGATGTATCATATTTACATCTTTGACAAACACTGCAACCTCTAATATAAGCTTGTATATCAGTAGCCATTCCCTTCCAATAAAACAACCCTTTAACCCGTTGTCTAGTCACCTCCTTTCCAGAATGTCCGCCAGTCCCTGAACAATGCATCCATTCTAATATTTTGTTGCGAAGTATAACATCATTTGGAACCACCAACTTGCTCTTTCTTCTCAATATTTCTCTGGACCAAGAGTAATGCTTCTTTCCATTTGATTTTTCCTTCAGTGTTTCAATGATCTGTTTGACCGCTGGATCACTTTCATAGCCATTTTGTATCTGAAGCATTAAATCACATTCTAATACAGTCATGGCCATATGTAGCACTTCAGAACCCTCCATCCTAGATAAAGCATCTGCCACTAAATTCTCTTTGCCCTGTTTATATTGGATTTCATAATCGAATTCCAACAATTTCGGCAGCCACTGTTGTTGTATAGGTGTGTTTAGCCTTTGCTCAAGAAGATACTTTAAGCTCCTCTGGTCTGTCTTGATAATAAAGTGACCAATCAACAAGTTAGTGCCTCCACTTCTGCACTGCAAATACCACAGCGAGCAATTCTTTTTCATATATGGATAGATGCAACTGCTTGCCTTTTAGATGCCGACTGATATAAGATACAGGATGGCCATTCTGCATCAATACTGCACCTATCCCATTTCCACAAGCATCTGTCTCTACTACAAAAGGTTGATCAAACCTTGGGAGAGCCAATACTGGTGCCTCACATAATGCTTTCTTCAACTCTTCAAAAGCTCCAGTAGCTTCCTCTGTCCATGTGAATGAATCTCTCTTTGTCAAGGCAGTTAAAGGCCTCGCTATTGGTCCAAAATTCCTTACAAAGCGTCTGTAATAACCCGCTAACCCAAGAAATCCACGTAGGTGTTTCAGATTTTTAGGGATGATCCATTCTTTCACTGCTTGTACCTTAGTAGGGTCTGTTGAAACTCCAGCTTCTTGAATATAATGGCCCAGATACTCAACCCGTTCAGTAGCGAATGCACACTTGGACATTTTAGCAAACAGAGAGTTACTTCTCATAATCTCAAAGACACTCCTCAGATGTCCTATGTGATCTTCAATAGATGAGCTGTATACCAGGATATCGTCAAAAAAAATCAAAACACACTTCCTTAGCAAGGTTTGAAACACTGCATTCATCAATCCTTGAAAGGTGGCAGGTGCATTTGTAAGCCCAAAAGGCATTACAATGTACTCGTAGTGACCGCTGTGTGTTTTAAAAGCTGTTTTGTGGATATCTTCAGTATTCATCCTCACTTGATGATAGCCCGCCGTAGATCGATCTTTGAGTAGACTTTGGACCCTCCTAACTCATCCATCAAGTCTTCAATTAGTGGTATAGGGAATCGGTCTTTCACTGTCAAACTATTCAGTGCTCTGTAATCAACACATAGTCTCCATGTTCCATCCTTCTTCTTTACTAAAACAACAGGAGATGCATAAGAACTAGAGCTTGTTTGTATTGTTCCTGCCATAAGAAGTTCTTGAACCATTTTGTCAATTTCGTTCTTCTGGTACAGTGCATATCTGTAAGGACGTTGATTGACTGGGTTTGAACCCTCCAGTAACGGAATCTTATGATTATGGTTCTCTCTAAAGGGAGGAAGAGTTGTAGGTTCTGCAAAAACGTCTTGAAACTCGTTTAACAACTCGGAGATCGCTGGATTAACCACTTTTTCTTCACCCTTTTCAATATCAATTGCAGCAAGATGTATTGGTGTCTCATCTTCTTCTTGATGAACACTAATCATGGCTATTTGAACATTTTCTTCTTTCAGCTTGTTCAGTTTAACTGCTTTTAACTCTCTTACGGACCCTTCTTTGATGCCATGTAGTAACACCCTTCGCTGTCCCATAGAAAATTGCATGGTTAAACGTTGGAAATCCCAAGTAATTGGACCCCATTGCTGTAACCACTGTACCCCCAAAACCATATCACAACCACCTAATGGGATAACCATAAAGTCTGCTGAGAATGAAGTACTTTGAAAGTCCCACTGAAACTCTTTAATTTTTGCGCTAACTCCAATTTTACTTCCATCCGCCACTTTAACTCGTGTTAACCCAGCAGGTTTCAACTCACATCCCAGTTTCTCAGCCACTAATCTGTCCATGAAGTTATGAGTAGAGCCACTGTCAATCAGAATGAACAATGCTCGTTTACCATGAACTCCTTTAACCCTCATTGTTCTATAATCTGATATACCCGCTACTGCATTCACTGAGATTTGAGCACAATCTCCTACCTCTTCCTCTTCAGTGTCATTCATTCGCTGAGCGTCCTCTTCCTCATCCTCTTCACAATCAATCAGAAACAGCTGAGTCTTTTTATGTTTTAAGTAATGACCTGGTGTGTATTTCTCATCACAGAAATAACACAAGCCTTCAGCTCTTCTACGGCTCATCTCTTCCTGAGACAGAAACTTCCTCGGTGCTTCTGCTTGTTTTTCTTTAGTCATAGGAAACTCCATCTTTGATTCCACTGGTTTCTTGTAAGGAATTATCCCTTTTCCTTGATTGAATCCTTTTTGTTGACTCCAAGGTTGTGATACTGTCTTCTTAGGATGTGCTTTTTCATAAAGCTTTCCCAACATCAAACACTGCCTAACAGATTGTGGTTGAAACATCCTTATATGCATCTGTGTGTCCATCCTTAACCCTGCCAAGTAAGCACTAACCAGATATTCTTCAGATAAATTCACCCTGATTCTGATCAGCTCAAACTTCCCATGATAATCAACAATACCATCTGTTTCTTGCAGCTGTTTCAATTCTGCTATCGGATCATCCATTAACTCCTCAAATCTCTCTGTCAGCATCAACTTATAGGTTCTCCAATCTTGCATAATGTTCTGTCCACCCTCGGATTGCATCACTGCCTGATGCCATGTGGAAGCAAGACCATCAAAGTGCATAGATGCCAATCCAACTTTCAATTCTTCTGGTGTATTATCCATACCGAAGAACTGTTCCACTTTACAAAACCATTCTTTCATGCATTCACCATTAAAACGAGGAAACTCCAACTTCGCAAGTCTGGTTATACCAGAATAGTTTGTGTGATTTCCGTACCTTCCTCTTCCAACTTCTGCGTTGTTTAAATTGACTACTGGAGTCGTTGAGGTCGTCGGAGATAGACGTCTCGTCGTTTGATCGCTACTCGTTCCTGGAATATCCTTCGGTCCAGAAATCAAACGAATTGCTTCGAACATGTCTGCAATGGTCTTGTCCATCCTCACGTTTTGATCTAGAATCTTCACATTCTGATCCGCTACAGTCTTCTCCAACAACTGTGTTCTTTCTAACATCTGATCTATTCTCGGTCCCAACACGCCTTCAACTTCCTTAACCGCTGCCTCCTTCAAAAGTGCCTGAGCTCTTGTTTCTGTCATCGTCTTCGTTATTCACGTGTCCGAGGTTCGAGAGGTCTCTGATACCTTTGTTAAAGTAAACTTGTAGCTTTATTGATATAAGATAATGAACCCAATGTTCGTAAAACACCGATTCAGAGTACACGAAGAGAAACTAAAACCCTAGAATCTCTTGTTGTTTTCCCGAAGGTAGAAGAAAGAAAGAGAAAAATAACAAGGAAATATTCTTAATAATTTTGTTTTCCTAGCACAACTCTGTTTTTATAACAAACTTTTGTTACGCTCCCTCTCACTTCTGACGTGTCGTGATGACGTGTCTGCTGAGCTACTTTCCCGTATCACTTAACCGTACAGTTGAATCAAAAGCCAGTTGGAAAATCAGCCAAATTTAAGGCTTGCATTTCCTTATGTGCTTCTGATGACGGAAACAACATTCGACTTTTGGAAAGCACACCCATTGCTTATAAGAAAAGACTAGAGCAGAGTCTGGGGGATGAGGAGTCTAGAAGACATTTGAGATCTATTATTGACTCTATTGAGGATCTCTCTCCGAAAGAAAAAAAAGGATATTCGGGATCCATCTGTTGTAGCATCACGTCGGGAGAGAATTCTGTCACTTACTGTAAAAAACAAGTAGAGGAATTTTTTCTGGGGCATCTGTACACATTCGAGATTGAGGTTGAAACAGAGGAAATCACTTCCACCGAGCTTCTTTTTGATTTCGAGCTCCTCCTTTTGAAATTCTTTACATGGAAGGTAATAAAAGAATGCGGGATACTCCCACGCCTGGAGGTCCCTTTATTGAGCTTCATAGATTACGATGGATTATGATTATGAACCTTCACACGTAGAGAGCTCTGGAGATTGGCGATGAAGATTATACTAAATTCCAGACAATAAGAGCAGCTGAGATAGCAATGAAGATTATGGAACTGCTGACAATGAGAGCTTTGTTTGTATCTGTTATGTGACTACTAAGTTTCACTATACTTTGTGTGAGCAAAAGAATAATTGATTTATAATATACATACCATTTGGTTTAGTGTCACCATGATAACCCTGTTGATCACATAAGCATCCAAATGTATAGATTAAACACAAGTAAAGGATCAGGACTTACACAAAAGAAGACAACTTACATTCAAGTAAACTGTGACATCAATGTTGATTATATCTCCATCCTGCAAAAAAAAAAGGATTGAACACAAACTGAAAAAAACATGTTTTTATTGAAACATATGAAAACACAAACACACAGACCTCAAGTGGTCGTGAATCAGGGATGCCGTGACAAATGCATTCATTCACAGAAGTGCAAACACTTTTAGGGAAACCTCCATAGCCAAGTGGCGAAGGGTAATCTCCATTCTCGATAATCATATTATGAACCGCTTCATTAATCTCCTCTGTGGTCACATCTGGTCATCCCTACATACACCTTAACCAAAGTACCAGCGTATTCACGAACTCTAGCTGAAAGCCTACCAGAAGCTCTCTATACCTTTCTTGTTCATGAATCTGGAGCCCACTTGAGATTCCAGGGACTGTGAAAGACTCAACGTAAGGAGGTACCGCGACGAGGAGATACGTTTCCAGGTTTTAGACGTTTTCTGTTGCCATCAGTAACTTCATCTTCGTTTCTTTACACAAGCAGCAACAAACAGAGGAAGTTATTATTACACATTCCTCACGAAACAGAGTGAGTCCACATAAGATTGTGTGACCTTTCAATACATTGTAAGAAACTAACAAAACAGAGTGAGTGCACATATGATGTGATGGATACCTTCTATTAAACAGAAGATTGGTTAATCCTGAAAAGGTTCTTGACAACTGCATCGAAACATGTCTTATTCCTGTGTTTAATCATCATTTGAATTAATATAGCAATCTGGGAACTCGAAAGTTTTAATCTTCTTTTTTGTTGTTATTGTTAATGTGCTAAACTAACTACAGTATGAAAACAGAGAAGAACCTAAGTCGATGCGAAAGAGGTGGAGAAGTGGCTGTGTTGATTGGATGGAGTCATGGCCGATAAAAGAAGAGAACATTATTTTATCAAAAAAAAGAAGAAGAGAACATTCTTGCCTGCAGAGACTTAGCGGTGTACATTGGTGTCTTCTCGGCAAGCTTTGGATATCCGCTTCACCGTCGCCCTTACCTTCTCTGTTCTTATGCGTGGTGGGAGAAAGCCAACGATAGTGAGCTTTTGATGGGGCTAAACATTAGCTGAAATATTTCGAAAAACATGGAAAAAAAAATAAAAGAAGAGGAAACAAAAGCAACTTTTGTACAGTATTTTTCACCTTCTACCACAAGAAAGAGGAAGGCAGTGTAAGATGATCATGATGAACAAGCTAGTGAGTCAACAATACGTGTTATTTCGAATAAAAAGCATTGTCTCAGAGGATATATATAGACTACTAATAATCTGTAATAAAAAATAAACTAACAATTGAGAAAAATATGGTTGCAGTAGAATATTAAGAGTAGTATGGAGCCATGTTGACTTCGCCTTTTGTCTCCGTGTATGTTATCTTCTGCATATCAGATCGTTCTGAATTGCTTGACTTGCGTATTAAGTAACGCATTTTGATTCACCTTGTAAATTTTCCCACCAGTGGCGCGAAAGCTTGTGCGATACATCTTGTTGCACATATAAAAACACAAAGTGAAAAACATGTTTTTTTTTAATTTAAAAAAAAAGAAACATTGTCACAAAGGACACAGATTGCTAAGAGTTAGTAATAAATAACAATGAAATAAGACAAAAAATTGGAAAGGAAAAGATATCTTTGTTGTAGATGCGATCTGTTCTGAATTATTTGGCTTGCGTCTCAAGTAACACATTTTGTTGCACCTTATAAATATTCCCATTAATGGCGCCAAAGCTTGTGAGACACACAACTACACAAGCATATGTATAGATAATCAAATTCCAATTTAGCCTAATTAGCCGTTCAACTGTTCAAGTAGGGTTAAACAAACAAAGCTAAATGCTTAGCAACTTCTGTACATTCTAATATACCTTCTACCACAAGAATTTTTTTTTTTTAAAAACATTTTACAAAAGAAATTAAAAAACCCTAACAATATATATTTTTGAAAGACAAATAAATGTTGCTCCTCTTAGGTTAGACCTCTTCAATGAAATCTCCTGAACTCATGGAACCGGATCGATTCAAGCCTTGTTTCTCTAACCAATACGTTATTAGAGCCTTAACCACTTGCCTGAACCGTCTTCTATACGTCGGAAGCTTAGATATGCTCCGTACCATTCCCATCATTCTACAACACAAATGACATGTCAGTGTTGTCTTTAGTGAGATTATTATCATCACAGAACATCCCAAATTTCAGACAAAATGTTTGAATGTTCACCTTCTGCTGATTCCTTGAATTTGGGCAGCTCTAAGGTTTTCTTGAGGTAAGTTACCACCATTGTCCCAAGCTTCCATCCTTTGTTCATGGTTACTAAAGAGAACAACTTTCTCCAAGTACCTAACTTCACTTTCTCCAAGTTTAATCACTCTGATCTGATCTTTCAACACCATAATTGGGTTAAAGAACCAGTCCAAGAACTTGTCCTGCGGTCTATTCAAATGAGTCACTTCCGAGCCATCAAGCAAAAGCATACCATGAGCACCAGCTTTAATAGATCTAAGAAGTGTATGAAGCAAGGCATAAGAAGGAAGGCCAACATTTATAACCGATGATTCGTTTCCATGTCTTCCTTTTAAAGACTCATATAGATCAGCTGGTGTTATCACTCCTTGGTCTAATAGTTCTTTGCCTTCCATCTCAAACCACCCCATCATATGCTCCCAAATCTGTTGAAAAAGTTTTAAGTTACGAATATAAAAAAGTTCTGTACTAAGTTCATGATCAAGATTGACATATACCTGAATCATCCTGACTTCTTGTATTGCTCCTCTAACCGATACAGAACGAACCAGGCTTGGTACTAGCATAGCTGGAGGTTCTACAGAACCGGAACTATTGACTCTGCTTACAGCTGAAGGGTGAACAACCACAGATACTTCCATTGAAAAGGATCCTTTTGTCATTCTATATCTTGGCCTATGTGTAGTACAGTTTCTTGGTGTTAGAAGTATGTATGCAAGCGAAAGTGAATGTAATAAAGAGTTGAAAAGAGACAATACTTTGGGAAGATAGTTCCTTCTCTAAGATAAAGCCAATCATTAGTGTACTCATCAAACTCTCCAACTACTGCAATCACATAAGACAATCCTCTTCTAAATGACCTTTCCTGAAACACAACTACTGCTCCATACAACCCAACAAAGATGCTGGAGAAGATGGTCGTCAAGACAAATCCAATGACGATAATAGGCCATAACAGTATTGTCAAACCAGCAACTGGGATGCAAGCTATCTCAAGGAATGGTCCTTCTCGGTTAATGGCATCTTGAGCTAGTCTGTACCAGCCTTTGAACAGGAGGTAAGGGCTTTTAACAACAGCTATTGCAGTGAAAAGAGGTATATCTATAACTAGTCCTATAATCCCTACAATTATGCATCCAGGAACATGAATCAACCTGCAAGAAGAGACCACACATCAATACTCAAGAAACTGCAAAAAAAAACTCTATGTTATAATCTTGAGCCTCCTTACCTCAGAGTTTGAAGCTCATCTGAAGGAGGTGATTCTCGCAGTTCCTTTAAGTAAAATGGATAAGAGTGGTAACAAAGATCTCTAAAATCGGTAACCACGGTACAACTTCCTTTGATTGTTCCCCAAGTTCCATCCTAATAGTACATAATAAACAGAGTCAAAGTGATATGATTCTCTAAGAAAATAAACTGTGGGGAAACTTTATTTTAAAGTACCACAAGACAGTGGAAGAACTTGTTGGATTCAGTGTCTTGTCTAAATGCTTCAAAAGCAGAGATCCATGGAGTGAAGAATCCATAGCCAACACCAACAAGGACACTAATTGCTATACTTAGACCTAACCATATCCCAAACAATGCAGGAAGTGCTACCAAGATTGCTAGTTTCAGAGGGATATCAAACCTATTTGTCCTGCAATTTAGAAAACAACACTTGTTTATAGAAGGATTCTCATTGGGAAACAAATTTTGCAGGAGATTATTGAAACAGAGTTGAATATATTACTTTGCAACAGCGTAAAGAGTCCAAGTAACATGTGCAGGGAACAAACCAAGAATCACTCCAACGTTTCCTGCTATTAATGTTAAACCAGCTATTGGACCTACGATCAAACCTGCATATGCAAGTAAAATTCAAACCTCTGTTTAAGAACAGATCAATCATGGAAGCAGAGCAAAACAGAGCTTAAAACAGAACAAAATTAAAGTTGAAACCTTTGAGAGCACCGAGAAAGAAAGCAGAACAAAAGGCAAATATGACATAAGAAATCTTCAGACAGCTTCCGAGGTTAGTGACGACAGCCATATAGTCTCATGGAAAGAAAATCTCATATATTCTTGGGTCAATTTTTACAAACTTATAGCTCTGAAAAAGATCAGAGAGAGAGAGAGAGAGAGAGAGAGAGAGAGAGAGAGAGAGAGAGAGACGTGCTGTACAAGTCTGCGAATGAGATGAAATCAGAAAAATACAAGAGGGGTGAAGACAAGAAGAAGACTCAAACCCAATAACCCGTTTACAGAAATAAATGTTCAGAGAAAGTTTGAATTATTTTGGAAATTATATAGGAGTAAATTAATTAGGTGATAACCTGATAGGAGAAAATTGTTGGAGAAAAAGGTGGCCATACGTGTGTAAGTACGCTATTGGAATTTGGCAATATATGGTGCAGGTAATTACAACATGGCGTGCCCAGCAAACTATACTGATTTTGACATCCAAATGCCTATATCTTATTAATATATTTTAGCAAATTTTCTAATGTTCTCCAAGTTTTGGGATTTTATAAATAACCAACTGTGTATATTTATAAGAAATATTATTTTTTTTGCAAAAAAAATAAATAATGAAATATCATTTTGTCCGTTAAAACATTATGTAAACATCAATTTTGACATCAAACAGTATGATAGAGTTTCAGGTTTGATAATAAACAGTATCATATTTTCTTCAATATAAGCCACTACATGCTACAGTTTAAATGTAGTTTACCGTTTAGTAATTACGGTCCTCTAATTAGTGAAATACTATGTGTTATTAGTCAAAACGAGTAATTGTTTTAAAGGAAGGCTATTCGTAACTGGACAAATTTATTGTCAAAGTCAAAACTAAGGAATGTTCTTCTACATGTATGAGCTCTTGTTGTCATTGTTATACAACACACAATTATTAGACGTATAAACTATATGACATAGTTGCTTAGTTTTGAGTTTTGACCTTCAGAAAGTAGAAAAATCGTCGCAAAATTCAAATGCAATAGGCATACAACTAAATGATCTGCAATAATTCGAACGGCAGCAATCACATATAAATGTTGCAAAACATGTTTTTATCTGAAATATTTTGAATTGAATTCAAGCTATTTCTATTAATCTAAAATACTATCTCTCCACTTTTTCGTATGGGATAGATTTGCCACCAAAACATGAAGAATACATTTACTACTAAACGTAACCAGAACTTGAAAAATTCTTATTTGACCAAATAAAAAAACTTGAAAATTCTTCAAATGGATGTATATGAAGGAAGACCAAGTTCTTATAAAAAGACATCAACTTTATTATTTTGAAGAAAACGAAATTCTTATGTAAATTTCTAGAAACTATTTATAAATGAAAGCTGTATGGGGTACAAATTGGTGCGCACGCAATAATTCTACCAAACAAAAGCTATATAGGTCCATATGTAAATAGCAATCCCTTTATAGAAACTAACACGTATAAAACAAATCAGACAAGAATATAAATTTGAAAGTTACATAGTAATCATGATTGAACTGCAATCGCATGTCCACTATTGCTCGCTCTGTTTCTCTTTGTGTCTTTATCTAAATGTTTTAGAAGAAAAAAATCTTATACAAGATGAACAAAAATGTCAAAACGCAGCGTTGTATGCAAAAGTAATCAACTCTCAAAAGCTAAAAGTGGAGCAGAGAAACAGCTTCTGTAGCTTAACACAAACTAATGATTTTTCTAGAGAAGTCATGTAACATACATATTGAAGCTTCAGAGCCATTAAACCCGCTTAGACAGTATCCTTCAGGTCGTAGGAGACATGCGTTTGTTACAAAATCTCAGAAATCTGCGAAAAAAGGGAAAGCACATTCTAAGCCAACCATCAAAGATAAATATAAAAAAAAGCAGAAAGTTCATGGAATGAATATAGTATACATTGATAGGCATCTCTGCGATGATAATGCCGCTGGTTTCTTCAAGGTTTTTGAGAGTGGTTACTTCACCTCCAACAACCATGTTTATGACAATCCCACCTTTAAAAAGAGAATGTAAAAAAATAGGCTTTGATGACGATGAAGAAAGGAGTTTTGTTTCGGAGAGAAAAGAACCTGAAGCTAAGCAAGATGTTAGACGCCTAGAATAAGTTTCCTTCTTAGTAGGAAGCTCGTAGTTGATGAGAACTCGCGAGGAAAGAGAAGATTCACCAGATGAAAGCATCGGAAGACAAACATCGGTCACAACCACCAGATGAGATTTCTTTTCATCTTCTTCTTCTCTGGCTTCACTCTCTTCCAAACCTTCTTCCACTGCAGAGTTAAGGTGATGGTTCCAGTTTACTGTAGCTTGTCGAAAATTCTCTAAAACCATAGCTCGGTCTCTCTCTCCCAGATCGCTGTACTGTAAATACAAATAGACAATGATGAGTCAACATGAAAGGATTTGTTGTTTTCTAGGCAGATATAGCACGCTAAGAATCAAATGTCGAATCGAAGAACATTATCATGATGAAGCAAAAGCAAGTGGTTAAACAACAAACCGTCTTCTCAAATCAACAAAAGAATACGAAATCAGAAACAACCTAATGACAAATTAGCTCTAATCATTTTGTATATACAACACAGAGGTTGAACGTGAACATAGTCTAGACTAGACTCTAAGAGGAAGTAAAATGTAACATAATAATTTAATGTTAATGTAACACTGATGATGATGAAGCAAGCAAGCAATTGATTCGACAACATTAGATTCCCACATATGCAGAACGGAACACTAAATATAATACGAAATCGAAAACCTGAAACAATCAAAAAGTTGAGAAAAAGGAGAAGAAGAGAGAGGAGTAGTACCAAAGCAGCAAAGGAGATGTAAGGGAGAGTGGACAAGGAAGAGGAGACGGCGTCGAGTTCGTCGCGAGAGCTGCAACAGACTACAACGGGAAGCCATGGACGACGACCTAGCACTCCTAGTAACTCCACCACTGTCTCCTGTGCGTTGTCGAGTTCAGAATCTCAATTTATAGATTCGAATTGTTCTCTTTTAATTAATTGAAAAATTGAGAAATACCATTTTGAATTGGGGACGGTCCACGGCGAGGTAGAAATGCAATTGTTGTTGACTGCCAGATGAATAATAAGTACACAAAAAAAAAGAGGGTTTCTGAAATTCATAAACCTCAAAAAACAAAGTGGAAAGGATAAAGGCGAACCTGGAACGAGAGGGAGATTGAAAAGCTGCAGATGGAGCTACTTCCATGGATTCCATTACTGTTACGATCACGCCGCCGCTCCGAAACAGAGAAGAAGAGAAGCTCTCTGTTTCTTTTGCGGTTCCCTTTTTTTTTGAGTCAACAATCAAAATGACGTCGTTTAGTCGTTTCATATTGTTTGTTTGTTGTTGGCGTTTTGGGGGGGGGGGGAGAACGTGCTATTTCCCATGAGAACTATCGTATCTTTCCAAATGTCTCCCAAACTATGACCTCATCCTATATCTCTCCGAAACCAAAGTTCGAAAAACTATAGGATACTTCCTGTATCTCCCCAAAATAAAAATTCAATAGCTATAACCCCATAAAATTTAATTACTCGGTTTTAACCTATAAACTAAAATCGTTTTGGTTAACAAAACCAATTATAAACCAATTAAAACCAGTTATGACCCGATTAAGATCCGATAACAATGGTTAAACCAGAAACTAAAAACCCAGAATCGATTAACTCATCTCTTATCTCCCGATTTCAACTTTCAACCCTAGAACACAAAGAATCAAAATTAAAACCCTAGAACAGAAGAGAGAAGAAACCAGAGAGATGGCTTCAGATAATGATGTCGATGGGGGCGAAACTTTTGATGAAGAAGAAGTAGAGAGAAATGAAGGTCATAGTTTGGGGTTATAGCTATCGGAAAACCAAAATGATTTTAGTTTATAGGTTAAAACCGAGTAATTAAATTTTATGGGGTTATAGCTATCGAATTTTTATTTCGGAGAGATACAGGAAGTATCCTATAGTTTCATGGAGAAATAGGTTTCGAACTTTGGTTTCGGAGAAATATATGATAAGATCATAGTTTGAGAGACATTTGAAAGGATACGATAGTTCTCATGGGGAAATAGCACGCGTAAAGGCAATAAAATGTCTTTTATCTCTTGTGGAAAATTGTCCCTCAGTCTCAGTCAACGTTTGTGTTTAGTATGTACTGTACACATAGCCGCCTCTTTGTTGAATTCTTCCTCTTTATCTGAAAAAAGCTCCGAGATCTTGAGCCTCTCTTCATCATCCTGATTAATGGATTCTTATTTATCCCTTACCAATCTTGCTGCTGCTGCAATCAGCTTCTACGCCCTTTTTGGTTCAATATTTTTCACCAGAAAATCTTCCACATCTCATCATCACGAAAACAACAAAACACTGCCTTCTTCTTCTTTGACTCTTTTGGCTCCAACGTCGTCTTCTTCTTCTTCGCCTCCCAATTGTAAACACCACGTCTTCCCAAGCTTCCACGGGGCAGATGTCCGCACGAACTTTCTCAGCCACGTTGTCAAAGAGCTCAAGAGCAAAGGAATCGACCTATTCATTGACAATGATATACAGAGAAGTAAGTCCATCGGTCCTGAGCTCGTAGAAGCTATTAGAGGATCGAGGATTGCTATTGTCTTGCTCTCCAAGAACTACGCCTCTTCCACATGGTGCCTGAACGAGCTTGTGGAGATCATCAAATGCAGAGACGAACTGGGTCAAACAGTGATGTCTCTTTTCTACCAAGTGGATCCAACTGATGTAAAGAAGCAGACTGGTGATTTCGGAAAAGTCTTTAAAAAAACTTGTAGAGGAAAAACAGAGGAGGATATCAGAAGATGGAAACGTGCTTTGACGGAAGTGGCTCAAATCGCAGGTTACCATTCATCAAGCGGGTTCGTCCTCTTCTCGATTCCCACTAGCTCATAACACATCAACGTCTTTGTAGCTTTTTAAAGAACAGCCATCCTGGAAACAATAACTGTTTGCTTATTTGTATGAGAATATCTAATTAGTATGTGCAATTTTATATAACGGAGTTATTGGTCTTTTCCTTTGTTCAGGAAGAATGAAGCAGAGATGATTGAAGATATTGCCACTGATGTTTCCAACAATTTGAACCTTTCCGCACCATGCACTGATTTCGACGGCTTAGTTGGGATGGAATCTAAGATGACAGAAATGAGATCATTGTTACAGCTAGATTCCGATGAGGTGAGAATAGTAGGGATCTTGGGTCCGTCTGGGATTGGTAAGACCACCATTGCTAGATCTCTATTCAGCCGTCATTCCCAAGATTTCCAACTGAGCGTCTTTATAGATAATATCAAAAGAAACTATGCCGTACCAACTTGCTCTGATGACTACAGTGTGAAGTTGAATTTGCAAAAACATTTTATGTCTCAACTAACCAATGAGACAGATATCAAGAATTTTTCACATTTGGGAGTCATCAAAGACAGGCTGAAAGACAAGAAAGTTCTTGTGGTTCTTGATGATGTGGATCGGTCAGTACAACTAGAAGCCATGGCGAAAGAGACTAGTTGGTTTGGTCCTGGGAGTCGGATCATAATCACAACACAAGATCGAAAGGTTCTAAAAGCAAGTGGGATCGAGCATATACACAAGGTGGATTTACCATCACATGATGAAGCTCTTCAAATGTTCTGCATGTACGCTTTCGATCAGAAATACCCAAAGGATGGTTTCCAGGAGCTTGCTTGGAAAGTTAGGGATCTTGTAGGTAGACTTCCTTTGGGGTTAAAGGTTATGGGCTCCTATTTTCGGGGAATGTCCGAGCAGGACTGGATAGAGGCACTACCAAGGTTAAGGACTCACCTTGACCGAGATAGAGAAATTTCGAGCATTTTAAAGTTTAGCTATGATGCTTTACATGATGAAGATAAAAGTTTATTTCTTCATATAGCCTGCTTCTTCAATAATGAACCAGTTGATATAGTGGGTGGCTGTCTAGCAAAATGTTTTTTGGATGTGATACAAGGGATTTGCGTTTTAGTCGAAAAATCACTCATATCTATTGAAGAAGAAAGGATAGAGATGTCTAAGTTGCTAGTCCAACTAGGAAGACAAATTGTGCAAAATGAATTTGTAAGTGAACCTGGAAAACGCCGGTTTTTGAATGATGCAAGCGATATTGGTGAAGTACTTAATGATGATGATAACGCTGTAAGTTTTCATATTGGTATTTTTCATTGCAGTGCTCTCTCTTCAATAAGTAACCATCCTCTGTTTGTGTTTTATTGGATTGCTTTTACAGGGTAAGAGCAGTGTCATAGGAATAAATCTTGATGAGGGTGATGAAATAACATGGACAAGTGAAAGAGCCTTTGAAAGATTGTGTAATCTTCAATTCTTAAGAATACTTGGCAAATGCGTCAATCCCCAATCCATGAACTACTTATCCCACAAACTTAGAGTACTAATTTGGCGGAATTTCAAAATGACATGTTTTCCTTCAAGTTTTAATCCAAAGTTCCTAGTCAAACTAGAGATGCATTCTAGCAAGCTTGTGAAATTTTGGGAAGGGATCAAAGTAAGTAAATATTTTTTTCTTCAAAGAAATAACTTTCCAAGTTATCTAGCAGTTGTCTTTTATTTTTAATACTAAATGGACGTGTTGCTCTTGTGTGCTTCCCTATATACTTCATTGCAGCCGCTCAACAATCTCAAGTGGATGGATATGACTGATTCAAGGAAGTTGGAAGAGCTTCCTGATCTTTCAACTGCCACTAATCTTCATGACTTGAACCTCTCAGACTGCGAAAGGCTGGTGGAACTTCCATCTTCTATCGGAAGTGCAGAGAATCTCCACCAACTGAATTTTCACAATTGCATGAATCTGGTGAAACTCCCTTCCTCTATTGGAAATGCAGTTAATCTCCGAAACTTGAATCTCGAGTATTGTTCAAGACTTGTGGAGCTCCCTTCCTCTATTTGGAACCTCGTTAATCTTAAACTACTGAATCTAGCTTATTGCTCAAGTCTGGTGGAGCTCCCTTCCTGTATCGACCGCTCAGATGTATTGCAAAGTGATCATCATGAGAGTTCCACAGACATTCAAGAGCTAGTAGATCCATGGATAGGGAGAATATCTCATCTAAGTACTCTTCTACTAAGGGGAATGGAGAAGCTGGTATCACTCCCACCGCTTCCGGAATCGGTATTGGACCTATATGCAGAAGAGTGCGAGTCCCTGGAGAGACTAGATTGCTCCTTTCGCAATCCAGATATTAGTCTCTTCTTCATCAACTGCTGCAAACTAAATCAAGAAGCCAGAGATCTCATCATCCGAAGTGGTAAATTTTCAGTGTTTCCCGCTGAAGAAGTCCCTCCGTGCTTCACTTACCGATCTTATGGGAGTTCAGTAACTGTGAAGTTGAATCAAATGCATGTCGGCAAATCAACCAAATTTAAGGTTGGGGTGATATGTGATATTGACGTAAACGAGTTTGGAGAAACGAAACAAGAAGATATCCTTTGTCGCGTCAAGTCCGGGGAGAAGGCTATCACCGATTATTATAGACCAGGGAGACGAGTTTATCCGGGGCATCTGTACAAATACGAGATTGAGGTTGAAACAGAGCATGTGGCTTCTTCCACCGAGCTTGTTTTTGAGTTCGAGATTGACTATGCAAATGATTGTGGAGAAGATGTGACGTGGGAGATAAAATCATGCGGGATACTCCAACTCCTGGACGTCCCTTTATTGAGCTTCAGAGATGGCGATGAAGATTTTTGAACCTACTTCAGATACTGAGATCTGGAACAAACCTTGACACCCAAGTAAGTCAGGAAAAGCAAAACTCTCAAACCAATAATCGATACAGAGCATCAAAGTTTCAAACTAGTCAATGACAGACGGAAAGGTAGCTTTAATATCACATTAGAAAAACACTGAAACAATTCCTAAACTAGAAAACAAAGCCTCAAATTGCATTATCATCATTCAATTGTATTCTCTCCATTTTTTGAGAAACTATTGCAGTTAGTGAACATGCCATCTAGCAAGACTAACTTCACCTCTACAGTTGTCTTTACCATGTGTTCGAAAACAAATCTATCATTGTTGTGCTGATTTCTCAATGCATCCCTTTCCTCCTTGATGTTATTACGCTCGTCCTTTTGATGCATTGAGAAATCCTCCTTTAACGAGTTATGTACTTGGCTTCAATGTATCTGCTTCAGACAGCAATAGTTTAAGCTTTTAACCCCACAAACTATGTAACTCCTCCATACTGAATAATTCGCATGTCTCATTCTTCAAGGAAGTTTTTTGTCTGCAAGTTTTCTCTTTGTCTTGTAGTAAGATCAAAGACAGCGGCAGATCTAAAAAGTCCAAGCCGTTTCCTTCCCATTCTCCAGAAGGGTTGAAATCGTTCTCTATAGCATTCAAAATGTTTCTCCAAGATTATAACACCTTCTCTGTTATGTCCTTTTCTTTCTCTGCCACAATGCCCTTGATTTCGACTCTTGGAAAGAACTAAAAAGTAGGAATGATAACAAAAAGGTTTCATGGACAGAACAAGTAAACTCACAGATTCCTTGTTGGCAATTTGTTTTCTTCTTCAGTAAAAAGCAGCCCTTGTTCTTTAATATGTAGTGAACATTCTCTTTCAGAGTCTGCCTCTTATTGCAAGGAAACAAAACATGTACAGTAAACAGAAAATTATGTATGCTATAAGTTTTTTTTTTTTGATAGACGTGTTAAGCAACGGAATCTGATTCAGTCTGAAGGAGGGATTCGAGAAACAAACATCCTCGTCACCTTTTTTGCCAGACTGTTCATCTATTCATTTCACAGAAAAAATATAAAGCTAATGCCTTGTTAGATTCACAAAACCTTCTGGTGTAGTAACTTTGACTTGCAAAGATTATGTTCCCCAAAAAGTGTTTACAAAGAGAGACAATCATCAAACACTAAATCGATATTTAGGGGATAAAACGGATTCTTGTTAGATTCAAGTTTATTATGGGCTTCCAACTACCAATATGAGACAATTTATGTCTAATAATCTTCTCCGGTGAGAAACTTAACCATCCTTATATAGTTATATTCAATCCAAAAAATTTCAAAAACTCACACACTCAAATCTCTCTCGCTCGCTAGCTCTCTTCCCTCGAGGAATTAGCACTTTTTCTTTTCTCTCGATTTGGTTTCGAAACTGTCTGTCAACGGAAACAAGATGGGGAATTTTTTTTTTTTTTTTGAAACACAACTTTTTCATTAACTTCAACTTGCTGGATTACAAATGATAGAGGGAATTGTCCATCCTCTTTGATTGAAAAGATAAACTACAACAACAGTTAAAAAAGATAAGTCTTCAAAAGAAGAAGATGACAGCGAACTCAAGACGGTGTTTGAATGTGTCAATGTAGCCTTCCCGACATGATCGGACAGCAGAGAAATAGTCACCTTAAATTGTGACGTTGACATCCAATCCGCACCTCGGAAACTCATCGAAACGAATTCCGCCGCATCTTCAGACTCCGAACGGATCGCTCCACAAGATAACAAGACGGTTATAGATATGGATGAACACCTCCATTGAATTAGAGGGAGAACACTCCTTAATAAGAAGGCAAAGGATGATAATGATGGTCCCAGTGAATCCACCGGTAAATGAAAAGGTATGATACTCTTCGAACAAGAGAAATGATCCATTGAGTGCAAATTTGTTTCCGTAAAAACCTTGGTGAATCCACCAAAAATTTTCAGAAAAATGGCCAAATAGACCAAAATCCCCCACTCTTTAGTGGGCTGTGAAACTGGGCTGAGAATATTGCAATTAAAATCTGATGGGCTTATGAAACCCATAACCAACCTTTGTTGGCCCACCTCAGCGTAGAGGATTGAGATGACGCGCCGGTGAAACAGACGTACGGCGATGTGAGAACAATGATGTGCGAACGACTGAGTTGAGTCCAGTGAAGGGAGGAGCGCTGGTTCTGTCCTCCGGTCCGGTGGATACGAGGTCAAGAACCGTGGAAGAGGTCATCTAGGGTTAAAGCTTTCCCGACGGGACAGCTTCATCGAGAGACTATGGCTTGCGAGAGGTGGAGTTGATGGCGGATCTAACCGGTAAAAATCAGATCCGTGGCGGCGAACGATTCTCTCCTCAAAATGAGGTTGATAATCGTTGGTGGGAAGCTCAGTGTTAGCGGTGGAAGAAGATGATGACAGGGGAATCCCCCAGGAACAGCCGGATCTATTGACAACAAACCTGTAAAAGAGCATCCAAACGCTGTAACTTTTGACGGCAGCCATTCTCCGAAAAGAAACGTCGACAGAAATTACGGCGGTGGACAAAGGGACGAAAAACACAGAGGAAACGTAGAAGAAGCAATGAGTAGAATAATTAGGAGTGAGAGAAGCTCGACGCCGGCGGTTTGAAACCACAAGATGGGGAATATTCCCGCGTTTTAACGTTCGCCATCCATCGCAGCCCGCCCCGGCTATTGGTGAAGCGTGTTTAACCCCCAAATTATTTTTTTGTTCTGGCCCATCTTGTTAAATTTAAGATGGTGAATATTCCGGCGAAACAATTACATTTTATCATTTTATTATCAGCGATCATTACATTTCAAGATCAACTGCTGAAATGCAATTTAAATATAATTTTAGGGTGGTGTCATGTGAACGTCATTTGGGTTTGGTCCAAGACTCCAAGTGTTTGGCAATGTGAAAATGAATGCATATATATAGTCAAAAACCGTAGGAAGCAAAATGGCATACATGAAGATAATTAAACGTTATTGTTGGGTCACTTGGGATTCTATTATTCATACCGCGTTATACTTTTTTTCCTTTTTATCATAGTTTACCACGCACGACGTGGATTCTCTCATTCCAGTGCATTTTCCACCGATTCTCCTATTTATTTTTAGCAACAAATTAAGAATAATCTAACGTGTCATTGATTAATTGATATTATTTTGTGTATTTATGATATATATCCGTCTTTACAAGCGGTCAACGATTACCCGCTCTAAATTTTGGGTTAGACATATTTGAAAACAAAAGGTAAGCTATCTCATTATTAATTTGAAAACAGTGTCAACGATCAACAGTTCCGTGTTGGTATATACAAAGAGTCTCTTTGTTCGTTAATTCTTCCGTGTTGATTAGCAAAACTTCTGCGATATTGATCCTCTCTTCAACGTACTAATGGTTTCTTATCTTTCCCATAACAATGTTGCTGCTGCTGCAATAAGCTTCTACGCCCTTTTCGGTACAATATTTCTCAACCGAAAATCAAGATCCCATCAAGAAAACAAAGCAATGGCTTCTTCTCGTTTAACTCTTTTGGCTCCTCCGTTTTGTCTGTCTCGCAATTGGAAATATCATGTTTTCCCAAGCTTCCACGGGGCAGATGTCCGCAAAACCATTCTCAGCCACATTGTCAAGGAGTTCCGGAGCAAAGGAATTGAGTCAAGGAGTTCTAAATGGCGACTCAAGTGATGTGTACCATGTGTTCTAGTATTGATCACTAACTTTTTACCGCAATAGTTACATTGACCTCTTTCCTTGCCATCACTTTCAACCCTAACAGATGTAAAATCCTCCCAGACTTTAGAAGTTAAACGTCTCTTACGTAGTTGTCGACCTTGTGGTTGTGTCGCTTGAGTTGTTCCAGCAGCTTGTGTGTCACCTTGTTCTGGTTCTTGCATTTCTGTTTCTCCTTCTCTCATCGTATTTTCCTCATTTTCCTCATTTAAAGCATCTTCTTCATTCAAAGCATCTTCTTCATTCATGTCCATGTACTCTCTTTGAGCATCAAGGATTGCAATTATGTTGAGACTCTCTAAATCCATCCTGAAAAGTGAAAATAAATGATAAATAAGTAATCTGGTTGAACACACACAATTCAAAAAAAAAAATCAAACACAGAACAATACAAAGATAATCAATTAAGTTCAACACCAAGCAAGCATATACATGAAGCTAAAGGTTGTACAGAGAAATAAGAATCTGAATATACATAAACTTAAGGTAAACAAACACAGAACACTACAAAGATGTCTGTCACTGGTTTTAGTTTTTTGTCTCAAGTCAAGAAAATAGCCTAACAGCTCTGCCAGTTTCGTTAGTAACGATTATAATAGCCTAACAGCTCTGCCAGCTCTGCCAGGCTGGAACTATATTACACCCTTTGCAACTCTCTCAGCTCTGATCTGCAATCCCTCCAGAAGCAACCAATGATTCTCTGTTTAATGCACCGGCAATGATCAGCACGGGGACTTATTCATACACGTTGTAACCTTCCATTCGCAGTCACTTTGAACCTTTCCCTCTCCTTACTTCACCCTCAGTGCGTAGTTCAGTAACACATCTACACTTCAGATTCTTTGCAAAAGCTAGTTTGCTTAGAAGAAACCTTTTTTTTGTCTCTTAACCTAGCAACTTGAAGGTAAATTCCAATATCATATATGCAATCGCATTGTAGTGAGACCCATTTGTAAATTGTAGATTTGATTTCTATGTTTATACATATTTAAACGTGAACTTCATTTCCTTAGTTTAACCATATCTTTTTAGTACATTCGTTTAACCATAGCTAAATGAATTGCTTGATCTTACATGTGTGTCCCATATCAACCAATTATAGAAGTATCTTGAGGCTCTGTGATCTAGTTTTGGAAAGGGTGCAGCTTTTTTCTCCTGTGATAGAAATGATATCTTTCAACTAGTCATTGACTAGTTGAAACGTTGATGCTCTATATTGATTCTTGGTCGAGAATTTTGGTGCTTATTACAATCTCAAGATGTACTCTAAAGTATCTAAAAAACAAGAAACTGCAGAACTCATAAGTGAACATTTATTAAGGTATCAAATACGAGACAAAATCACAAAAAGAAAAAAAAATGTCTCTTGTCATCACCATCATCATCATCTTCACGAACAATCTCTTGTGATTTTTGGCTATAATTCTCCTGATGCTTGTCTATCTTTACTTGGGTTTCAAGGTTTGTCTCAGATCTCAATGTCTGAAGGTTCATAATCTTCATTGTCATCTGCAAATCTCTCAGTGTCTGAAGGTTCACAATCTTCATCACCATCTCTGAAGCTCAATAAAGGGACCTCCAGGAGTTCGATTATCCCGCATCCTTTTATCTTACATGGTTTCCAAGTCTCATGATCACAATCATATTCGTACACACCGTGAGTGGTTACGTCAAAATCAAAAAGAAGCTCGGTGGAAGTGACCTCCTCTGTTTCCACCTCAACTTCGAATGTGAACAGATGCCCCGGCAAAAATAGTTCTACTCTTTTCTTAAAAGCAATGGAAGCATTCCTTCCGGATGTGATGGTACAATAGACAGATGTGTCGTCCCATCTATAACGGTCATCTCCGACATCAGCATATATGACGCAAGCCTTAAATTTGATTGATTTGCCAACAGTCAATTGATTCAACTTCACAGTTAAGGAACTCCCAAATGATCGGTGAGTGAAGCACGGAGGCACTTCTTCAGCGGGAAAGACTGCATATTCATTTGTCGGAGTTCGGATGATGAGATCTCTAGCTTCTTGATTTAGTTTGAAGCAGTTACGGAAGTTGAGACGAATATCCGGATTTCGAAAGGAGCAATCCAGTCTCTCCAAAGACTCACAAATTTCTGCATCTAGTAGCCATAGCGAATCGGGAAGCTGCGGGAGTGATACCAGCTTCTCCATTCCGTTTATTACAAGTTGACGTAGACGAGATTTTCTCCTTCTCCATGGATCCAGCACTTCAATGTCTGTGGAACTCTCATGATAACTTTTCAACGAAGAGCAACCTGAGAGATTGAGTTCATCTAGAGATTCCAAGTTGATGTTGGCCAGATTAACTTCTAACTCTGAGCATCCGCTTAATACCAATGTCGACAATCTACCAAGGTTTCTCATAGAGGAAGGGAGCTTCGTCAGGCTTGAACAAAATCTAAGATCCAACTCTCGGAGATCAATTGCATTCCCAATAGAAGAAGGGAGTTTCACCAGGCTTTCGCATCCCCTGAGACTCAGTTCTTGAAGATTAACAGCAGTTGAGAGATCCGGAAGCTCTTTCAATCTCCTTGAATAACTCAAATCCATCCACTTGAGATTGCTGAGCGGCTGCTGTAATGACAAATAAAGGAAGCCCACAAAAACATCACACCGACACAATTAGTATTTAACCACACAAAGAAAATTTGGTTTTATAGCCTAACTTGGACCGTAATTAAATATTACTTACTTGAGTTCCTTCCCACAATTTCTCAAGCTCGCTATAATGCATCACTAATCTAACTAGAAACTTTGGATTAAAACTAGAAGGAAAACATGGTATCTCGAAATCTTCCCAAATTAGCACTCGAAGATTTTGGGATATGTAGTTAATACTTTGCGGATTAATGCATTTTCCATCCGTTTCTAAGAATCGAAGATTATACAATCTTTTAAAAGCTCTTGCATTTGTACATGCTATGTCCTTACGCCTCCAAAGATATATTCCTATGACACTTCTACTATCCTGTGAAATAACCCAAAGAAACATAATTATAGATGGTTACTTATTAATTACTCTCAAAATTGTATAAAGCACTGCAATGAAAATAAAAATCTCGAATCTTACTGTTTTATCATCACTAAGTACTTCATCAATATCATTTGCATCATGCAAAAACTGGCGTTTTCCAGGTTCTCGAATAGATTCTTCCCGCACAATTTTTCTTCCCAGTTGGAGTAGCAATTCAGCCATCTTTATCCTTTCTTCTTCAATATATATGAGAGATTTTTCAACTAAGACTCGAAGCCCATGTGTCACATCCAAAACAGATTTTTCTAGACATCCTTTCACTATATCAACCTTTTCATAATGGAAAAAGCAGGCTATATGAAGAAATAAACTTTGATTTTCAACACCTAAAGCATCATAGCTAAACTTTAAAATGCTTGTAATTTCTCCGTCTATGTCAAGGTGAGTTCTTAACCTTGGTAGTGCCTCCGTCCATTCTTGCTCTGACATTCCCCGAAAATAGGATCCCATAACTCTCAGCCCCAACGGAAGACAACCTACAAGGTCCTTAACTTTCCAAGCAAGCTCCTGGAAACCATCTTTTGGGTATTTCTGGTCAAAAGCATACATGCAGAACATTTGAAGAGCTTCGTCATATGATGGTAAATTCACCTCGTGTATATAGTTAACCCCACTTGCTCTTAAAACCCTTTGATCTTGTGTGACGATTATAATCCGACTCCCCGGACCAAACCAATAAGTTTCTTTTGCCATGGCTTCCACTTGTTCTAAATGATCCACATCATCAAGGACCACAAGAACTTTCTTGTCTTTCAACCTATCTTCGACGACTCCCAAATGTGAAATACTGACACATGTGTTGTTGGTTAGCCGAGACATAAACTGCTTCTGTAAATACAACTTCACACTGTAGTCGTCGGAACTAGATGGTATTGCATACTCTTTTTTGATATTATCTACAAAGACACTCAGTTGAAATTCTTGGGAGTGACGGTTGAATAGAGATCTAGCAATGGTGGTCTTACCAATCCCAGGCGAACCCCAAATCCCTATTTTTCTCACCTCACTCGAATCTAGCTGTAACAATGGTTCCATTCTTGTCATATGAGATTCCATCCCAACTAAGCTGTCGAAATCACTACATGGTGCGGAAAGGTTCAACTTGTTGGAAACATCAGTGGCAGTGTCTTCAATCATCTTTGCTTCAGTTTCCCTGAACAAGGGGATGAACAATAACTCAGTTATATAAACAATCCACATACTAATTAGATATTCTCATACAAATAACTGTTGACTAAAGAAAGAAAGCAACACTTGTTCTATCGTCCAGGATGGCTGTTTGTTGATGTGTTAGAAAGATTAAGACAAGTGGGAATGAAGAGGACGAACCAGTTTGTTGAATGGTAACCTGTGATTTGAGCCACTTCTGTCAAAGCATGTTTCCATCTTTGGATCTCCTCCTTTCTTTTTCCTTTGCAAGTTTTTCTGAAAACCTCCCCAAAATAGCCCTTCTGCTTCTTTATATCAGTTGGGTCCACTTCATAGAAAAGGGGCATCACTGTTTGACCAAACTCTTCTTTGCACTTGACGATCTCCACCAGCTCGTTCAGGCACCATGTGGAAGAAGCGTAGTTCTTCGAGAGCAAGACAATCGCAATCCTGGAGCCTTTAATAGCTTCTACGAGCTCAGGACCGATTGACTTACTCCTCTCTAAATCATTGTCAATGAATAGGTCGATTCCTTTGCTCTTGAACTCCTTGACAATGTGACTAAGAAAGCTTTTGCGGACATCTGCCCCGTGGAAGCTTGGGAAGACATGGTGTTTCCAATTGCGAGGCAAAGAAGACGGAGGATCCAAAAGCGTTATAGAAGAAGAAGCCATTGTTTTGTTTTCTTGATGAGATTTTGATCTTCTGTTGAAAAACCTTGTACCCAAAAGCGCCAAGAGGCTTATTGCAGCAGCAGAAACAACATTGGTACGTGACAAAAAAAAATCCATTAGTACGATGAAGAGAGGATCAAGATTGTAGATATTTTTAGATAAAGAGGAATGATTATCAGAGAGGCTATGTGTACATACTAACACAGAAACGTTGACTGAGACTGAGAGATAAAAAGAAAAAGCAAGAAAGAAAGTTTCATGGAAACGGAGGTATCAATTTTCCACAAGAAATCTGTGGCCAAGCAAAATCTCATTTGGGCCTACCTATCAAAGAGATAAGATATTATTGCACAAGGTTCACCACAATTCCTCACTTTGTATCCTTTTGTCCGTATCATAAATGTTCAGTCATTTCGTGGAAATGTATTCAAGGTTTTGTCATCTCAAAACACATTTAACATTAGCATACATTTTAATGGAAAATTGATACCTCTGTTAATGTTCAGTTATGATGTAAAAATAGTGGAACTCGAGACATTCTAATGCTACAGCAAACGCTATCAGACATGATACAACAACCAGAATCATTTCGCGTTCCAGGAAAAAAAAATGTTTCGCCGAAAAATTACAATGGTTTTTTTTTTATTAACACTAAGTATGATTTTAATAATAAAATATATAAATCGTGAGATATTTTTACGCCTTTACGCCAAAAACAAACAATATGAAATGGCGAAACGACGTCATTTCGTTGTTGACTAAGAAAAACAGAGCTTCTCCTATTCTCTGTTTGAGTCGTGACCTGGGTTGCGAAGCGGCGCCGTGATCGTAACAGTAGTTATGGCGAATCTAGTGCTCTTGATTTGACATTAGGTTGGTTTCTTTCGATTTAATTTCGTATCCTTTAGTGCTCTGTCTCGGTGGAGAATCTAGTGCTCTTGATTCAAAAAGACTCTTCTTGTTTAATCACTTGCTTGTTTCATCGTGATCAGTGTTCTTCGACTCAACATTATTTTGTGTTACATTGTATTTGTCTAGATTTTCTTCACATCTATTGTTTGGTTTATTTTATCTACCGGTTATTAGTGTTCTGTATCCGTGGCCATCTTATGTGCTTGACTTAAAAACAAAATGCTCTTCTTGTTTACTCACTTGCTTGTTCCTCATGTTTTGTTTTCAATTTCAACATTAGATTCTATTACACTGTCCTTCCGCTAGATTATGTTCACATTCAACCTCTATGTTGTATTTGCAGTACAGTGATCTGGGAGAGAGAGAACGAGCTATGGTTTTAGAATGAGATATAATATCAACATCGATGTCACGGTTTACTTAAACTTAAGTTGTCTTCTTTTGCGTGTTTCCCAATCCTTCACTAGGTTTACTCTAATGCTTATGTTTTTGGTCTACAGGGTTATCACGGTGATAATTCAGCTACTTTCTTCTGTGGAGATGTCGACGAGAAAGCCAAAAAGCTAGTCCGGGTATAATCTCATTCCAAACCAGTTCTATGAAAACTCTGGTTTATAATAATAGTTGGATGAGTGTTTTCACATGCTTTGAATGTAATGTAGGTGACAAAGGAGTCTCTAGATAAAAGCTATATCTAGATGTGGACCTGGAGTTGATTACAACTTGTAATTTACAAGAAAGTCTGCAAAATCATCCAGTAAGATACCGATTCCCTTTGAGCAATTAGTATATGTTTATTCATCTACTACGATATTGAAAGATGAAATATTTATAAAGTGACCATGCAGATACACATAAATATGGAGTGGTTCAAAATTATGTAGGCCACGGTACTGGACGTGTCTTCCATACTGATCCAACTGTTCACCACTCCCGTAAGTGTAGTCCCTTAAACTCAGATATATAATTGCTTTTGGTGCCATTATTAGTTAAACTCCAGTCTCTTCACAGGGAACAATGTAGCTGGACGTATGATGTTGAATCAAACCTTCTCCATAGAACCGGTGCTTACCATTGGAAGCATAACACCGGATGTATGGTTTGAATCAAACCTTCACCATAGAACCGATGCTTACCATTGGAAGCATAAAACCTGTCATATGGGATGATAAATGGAACATGGTAACAGAAGATGCAAGCCTCTCTGCGCAGTTCGAGCATAACATTCTATAACCAAACATGGAGCTGAGATACTAACCAACTGTTAGAAAAATTTGATTCTCAAATTTGTCTTAGATTGATCTTTTATTGGAATCAAACACAAAGAAAAATGCTATGTTTCAAAATCATATTCAAATATTCTTTTGCTCACAAAGTATAGTGAAACTTTGTAGTCACACAACAGATACAGACAATGAGTATTTTACAGATTACTTTAGGTACAAGCAAAAAAAATAAGATTTAGAGGTTCTGGAGATTTTGAACTTCTTCATTGTACAACCCCATGTTTAAGAAATATTAGGCGGTGATTAAGTGTTCATGTAGTGGTTAGTGTCTACACTAGCACTTCTATACTGATTTTCGAAAACATCGTTTTGTTTATGGCTTTACTTTTAAGTGGACACTGACTATACCGAATTTTAGATTATGACCAAAATTAAGTAGTATTGGTTTTAATGAAACTACTTAACATGGAGTTTATATTCTAGTTGTTACCTTCATCGCTATCTCCTAAGTCTCTCATTGTCTGCAGTACCATAACCTTCATAGCTATCTCCTAAACTCTCATTGTCTGCAGTTTCATAATCTTCATCGCCATCTCCAGAGCTCTCAATGTGTGAAGGTTCAAAATCTTCAACGGCATCTGTGAAGCTCAATAAAGGGACCTCCAGGAGTGGGAGCACCCCACATTCTTTTATCTTCCATGTTTTGGAATCCGAATTGAGGAGCCCAAAATCAAAAACAAGCTCGGTGGAATTGAACTCCTCTGTTTCAACCTCTACCTTGAATGTGCACAGATTCCCCGGCAAAACTTGTTCTACCCTTTTATTACAAGCAATGGAAGCATTCCCTCCGGACGTGATGGTACAACAGACAGATGCACTTTCCCAAAGTTCAAACTTATTTTCGTCATCATAAGCACATAAGATGCATGCCTTAAATTTGATTGATTTACCAAGAGGCATTTCATTCAGCATCACAGTTATGGAACTCCCAGAAGATCGGTAAGTGAAGTACATAGGCACTTCTTCAGCGGGAAAGACCGCATATCCATTGGTCGGCGTTTGAATGATGAGATCTATGGCTTCTTGATTTAGTTTGAAGCAGTTTGCGAAGTTGAGACGAATATCCGGATTGTGAAAGGAGAAATCTAGTCTTTCTAGTGACTCACAATCTTCTGCATCTAGTTCCACTACCGATTCCGGAAGTGGTGGAAGTGATATCAGCTCATTCATTCCTCTTAGTACAAGTCGACGTAGACTAGATATTCTCCCTCTCCATGGATCAAGCTCTTCAATGTATGTGGAACTCTCATGATGCTTAATGGTGTTTTCCTTTTCGAGTTTCCGTTTGGAAAGAAAGCGCGCTATAAGAGGGAGACGTTTGATTATCTTTCCAATACCTCTCGAGCAATCTGACTTCGTGCATTTCTCTATTTCCAATTCCGACAAGCTAGGGAGCTCCACCAAACTCGAGCAATTTTCAAGATTCAGTTCTTCAAGATTAACTATATTCCAAATAGAGGAAGGAAGTTTCACCATACTCGAGCAACCTTTGAGATTCAATGTTTTGAGATGCAATGCATTCCCAATAGAGGAAGGCAGTTCCACCAAATTTGAGCAATAGCTGAGACTCAATTTTTCAAGATTGGTTGCATTCCCAATAGAAGAAGGGAGGTTTACCAGGCTTGGGCAATAGCAGAGCTCCAAGTAATATAGATTAGTGGCAGTTGAGAGATCAGGAAGCTCTTTCAAACTTTCTGAAAAATTCAAATCCATCCACTTGAGATTGCCGAGCTGCTAATGAAAAAAAAAAGCACACAATAACAACACGTTGACACAATTAGTATTAAACACATAAGAAAATTGGTTAGATATCCTAACTTGTGCATTTATTTTCAAAATAGATATTACTTACTTTATTTTCTTCCCACAATTTCTCAAGCTTGCTACTTGGTGCGTATAGGTAGACGAGCAACTCTGGATTAAAACTTGACGGAAAACATGACATGGGAAACTGTGGCCAAATCAGTACTTTAAGTTTCCGCGATATGTAGTTCAGACTTAGCGGATTCATAATGTCTCTGCGAAGGATTCTTAAGAATTGAAGATTAGAAAATCTTTCAAAGGCTCTTTTACTTGTCCATGTTATGTCCTTAATCCACGCAAAATCTATTCCTATCACACTGCTATTACCCTGTAAAACAACCCAATAAACCATAGATAGAGGATGGTTAGTTATTAAATAATCTCACATTTTAGAGAGCACTCCAATGAAAATACAATATCAAAACTTACTGCATTATCATCACTAAGTACTTCACCAATATCCATTGCATCAAACAAAAACCGGCGTTTTCCAGGATCACTAATAGATTCTTTCCGCACAATTTGTCTTCCTAGTTGGAATAGCAACGTAGACATCATTATCAATCCTGATTGGCTATATATGAGAGATTTTTCAGATAAGACACGAAGCCCTTGTCTCACATCCTCAAAAATATTTTCTAGACATTTTTCCACCATATCAATTGGGCGACCACTGAAAAAGCAGGCTAAATAAAGAAATAATCTTTTATCTTTATCATTTAAAGCATCATAACTAAATTTTAAAATGCTCATAATTTCTCCATCACGGTCAAGGTGAATCCTTAACCTTGATAGTGCCTCTGTCCAACCATGCTCTGACATTCCCCGAAAATAGGATCCCATAACCCTCAGCCCCAATGGAAGTCCACCTACAAGATTCCTAACTTCACAAGCAAGCTTCTTGAAACCATATTTAGGGTTTTTTTGACCAAAAGCATACATGCAAAACATTTGAAGAGCCTCATCATCTGATGGTAATTTTAGCTTGTGTATATGCTTGATCCCACTTGCTTGTAAAACCTTTTGATCTTGTGTTGTGATTATAATCCGACTCCCAGGACCAAACCAACTTGTTTCTTTCGCCATGGCTTCTAGTTGTACAGACCGATCCACATCATCAAGGACGACAAGAACTTTCTTGTCTTTCAACCTGTCTTTGACGACTCCCAAATGTGGAACCTTGATATTCGTCTCATTGGTTAGTTGAGACATAAACTTCTTCTGTAAATCCAACTTCACACTGTAGTCATCAGAAGAAGTTGGTATTGCATACTTTGTTTTGATATTATCTATAAATACACTCTGTTGGAAATGCTATGAGAGTCTGTTGAATAGATTGTTGGAACAAAAGGGGAACCCCAATAGTACTACAGAAAGTAAACCGAGAGACACAACAAAACAAGCAACCACTATGCTTTATTAGAATCTTCTTTAAACAATCTATTACAAGATCTGCTTAATTCAGCTTTTACACGTCTAGTGTTAACACCCTAACACACGCTACTGAAAGATTCCTAAGCTACACCGCTTATATATCTCCTTCGTCAAGTACTTCAGCCACTGCTTCAGCACGACTCAGAACACTTCCAAGAGCTTCTCTCTCTCTCTCTATAAACTCAGCCTCTGTGTCTTTATCTTCATACAGACGACTCCATAGCTTTATATCATTCTCCACGTTCCTGAAACCTAGTTTCCAAGACAACATGAATATGGACATCTTCCATATCAATAAGTGCAACTTTCCTTTTCTTGGAATGCACTGATTCCTTTTCCTTTAAGTCATAAACTTGCTTCTCAAGTTTATTCCTCTTTCCATATCTTCAAGATACTCTCTTGCTTTCTAAGTCTGTTGACTCCAGCTCAGCATCTCGATTCCACATGGTCTTCATCACTCAACAAGACGTCTCCTTCAGCAACTACGTTAGCGACTACTTCAGGGTTGACATTTTACATCAACAATCTCCCCCTTTTAGCTTTGTGTGCCAATCAAGCACAATACCGTTCTGGTTCAACAACCATGTTTCCCACCTGGAAGCTTCCATGCTAATTGTGTTTTTCTCCCCCACGGGATGTGCACCACACCATGCTTTTCTCCCCCATGAGATAAGCACAATCTACATCAGGACGTCATCCACCATACTCTTCTCCCCCACGAGATATGCACTCCTTGTACCAGAACGTCACCATTCTCCCCCTGCTTGATTGCATACTAAGCTAAAACACAGATGCTTAAATGTCAAGCCTTATAGACAAACTCCCCTGAGTCTATGCTTCAATCTTGTCCACTTCTCGGAAGTACTTCACCAAGTACGTCAGCACCTAACGCACACCAGTGACACCAAGAGCATGTTATCTTCAACGCACCACACGCTCACCACGAGCTCCACACGATGGCTAACTCCACCACACAGAACGTCAACTCCAATGCCATAAAACTAAGTTCACATCGGACTCCATTATGAACTACTTCAAACACTGCTTCGACACCAAGCAGTAACACACACTAAGGAAACCTCTCTCTTTATTCTAAGAGGTTTATCTTTCTCATAAGGCACGTATCTTCTTTCCTTTTCCAAGCTCAGGCAATCAACACACGTACTCTAATATAACTCCAGCTTCGTGTAACATGTTACGTACTACCTCCTGTAGTACTCCGCGAACTAATACTTATCTCCTCCTTTTTGACTATGTATGTGAACTCATCACCTCTAGATAGAAAATCACGTATTCATTCTCCCCCTATGAGTCACATCATGGTCAAAAACTAATATGAAGATTTATATCCTCTAAAGTAAGGAGGAAATCTCATTCCACCCTCTCCATAGTGATAAAATCTCCTAGACCACTTATTCCTGAGCCCAAATCCTCCATGATTAGCCCTTTGAACAGACTTGAAACACTCACGTCGAATATGTCCTTGAACTCCACAAGAATAACATATATGACAATGTCTCCTCATACCATAAGCTTTCACCGTTTGATTCTTCTCCCTCAATAAATTGTAACACCTTGGCCTAATGTGCCCAATAACACCACAATGATGACAAACAGGCCGAAACTTCCATTGAGTTGCACTCTTCAATCTAGAAACTCTCTTTGGAGCAGTCACCATAGCAGTTGCCGTAGCAGTACGTGTAGCAGTCGTGTTCTTCACATCAGTTACAGTCTTCATTGTAGTCTTTCCATTGGATGTCTTCTTTGTAGACACTTTAGCCCCTGGTCTTGTAGCAGACGTAGCTAAAACCCTAGTTTTTCCTGATGATACAAAAATACCTTTAGCTGTAGAACTTTCTCCTTGATATCCAAGGCCACATCGATCACTTTTCCCAATACTGAGAAGATGATCTAGCTGCTTCGTCCCACCATTCAGCATCATCAAACCCTTCTGAGTCTCTGCAAGTTGAGCACTAATCTGTCGTGCTTCTTCTTCTTTCTCTGAAGCATACTTAAGTGCTTCAGCAACTTGAGCTTCTAGCTTGACCTTCTCCTTTGTCAACTCTGAATTCGCCTCAACCTGTTTGAGCCAATTCTCATACAGTTTTCCAGAATTCTCAGCAAGATCAAAATCCCCATCATCATCATCACTTCCACATGAAGCCCCTGTCACAGATGCTGATGCAGATCCCGCCGCAGATTTCGTCTTAGAACCATACTCGAAAGTTGTAAACGCCACCAAGTTCTTCAACTCTTCACTATCATATGAATCAATATCAGATTCATTCTTGACGTCACTGTTATTCTTTTGCTTCAGTAAATTGTCACATTTCTTCTGAGCATTACCAAATTCATTACCCTCAAAGCTTTTGAATCTTAGTCTCTTGAAAGTTGGACACTCCCTTTTGAAGTGCCCATATCCTCTGCATTTGTAACATTGCACCTCTGTGTTGACACATTGCTCGCCAGCTTCATGTCTTCGCTTTCTCAAACCAACTTTCTCATGTCCTTGCCACTTTATCATTTCCTGTAGTACTTGGTGAAGCACGCGAATCATCTTGATCACCTCATCTTCATTCTCTGATTTTTGACTTGTTGTTTCATCATCTGCCAAATTCACTTCAGTATGATTCTCCACGTCATCAAGCTCCATCTCATGAGCTTTTAACATCCCTACAACTTCATGAAAGCTGAATTTATCTATGTCAAGAGACACAAACATTGCTGCTTTATAAGCTGTGAATCTTTCTGGTAGACACCTTAAAAACTTCTTCACCAGTTTCTTGTCCTTGTATTCCATGCCCAGAACACGAGCCTCTTGTGCTAACCCACTGAGTTGAGAACTAAAATCTGATACAGATTCATGTTCTTTCATCTTCAAGTTCTCAAATTTTGATTTGAGAAAATCCATCCTTAAGCTCTTAACCTTCTCAGTTCCTTCAAAGTGTAATTGCAGAATATCCCACGCCTCTTTTGCATTCTTGCATCCTTGAATAAGATCTAGCTGCTTCTTTGTGACTGATGTAAAAATACCAAATAAAGCTTTTGCATTGTGCCTTGACATATCCTTCTCACGCTTTGTCCATTTAGCCAATGGTTTGTTGACCACAACACCATCTTTATCTACTGTCTTGGGAACTTCATAGCCATCTTCTACTGATGCCCAAACATCCATATCAATACTTTGTAAGCTTGCCTTCATCTTTGCTTTCCAATGCCCATATTGTTCTGGATCTAGCATAAACTCAACCACCATGCTTTCTGCTGTACTTTATCTTCCCTTCTTTCTTCTTGCCTTCGGGATCCTCACCAGTAACTTAGGTGACCCGCTCTGATACCACTTGTTGGAACAAAAGGAGAACCCCAATAGTACTACAGAAATTAAATCAATAGACACAACAAAACAAGCAACCACTATGCTTTATTAGAATCTTCTTTAAACAATCTATTACAAGATCTGCTTAATTCGGCTTTTACACGTATAGTGTTAACACCCTAACACACGCTACTGAAAGATTCCTAAGCTACACCGCTTATATATCTCCTTCGTCAAGTACTTCAGCCACTATTTCAGCACGACTCAGAACACTTCCAAGAGCTTCTCTCTCTCTCTATAAACTCAGCCTCTGTGTCTCTATCTTCATACAGATGACTCCATAGCTATTTTATATTATTCTCCACGTTCCTAAAACCTAATTTTCAAAGCAACATGAATATGGACATCTTCCATAACAATAAGTGCAACTTTCCTTTTCTTGGAATGCACTTATTCATTTTCCTTTAAGTCATAAATTTGCTTCTCAAGTTTATTCTTTTTTCCATATCTTCAAGATACTCTCTTGCTCTCCAAGTCTGTTGACTCCAGCTCAGCATCTCGATTCCACATGGTCTTCATCACTCAACAAGACGTCTCCTTCAGCAACTACGTCAGCGACTACTTCAGGGTTGACATTTTACCTCAACATAGATATCT
>NC_079518.1:7623977-7656952 GCF_000801105.2 Raphanus sativus | reverse complement strand
CCGAATGGATGACATCTTCACAACAGGAGAAAATATTTCATCATAATCAATCCCCTTCTTCTGGCTGTAACCTTTCACAACCAATCTAGCCTTGTATCGAGGTGGCTTTCCATCCTCATGCTTAATTCTGTACACCCACATATTAAGCAAAACCTTCTTGCCCTTAGGCAATTCCACCAACTCAAAAGTGTGATTCTCTTCAAAAGAATCCATCTCCTCATCCATGGCTCCAAACCACAGATCCTTGTGCTCATCCTCCAAAGCTTCATAATAGCTTTCAGGCTCTCCCCCATCAGTAAGTAGCACATACTCACTAGGATCATACCTTGTCGACGGCTTAAGACCCCTTGTGGATCTTCTAACAACAGTAGGTTGGTTCTCAGCAGCTGGTGTCTCACCATGATCGTCACCATGATCACCATTGCCATCTTCATGTGCGGGAGCATCTGCACCGGGTGTACCATCCTGAACCTCAACCTCAACTTCACCGTGGACTGATGTAGAAGGAGTAGCCTCTATATCGATCAAACCTTCATAAACCTGAGTTGGAATTTTGGACTTTTCAATGTCCTTAATCGTTTGATCTTCCATGAACACAACATCTCTGCTCCTTACGAGCTTCCTCTCAACGGGATCATAAAATCTGTACCCGAACTCATTCAGACCATAACCGATGAACACACACTGCCGCGACTTCATCTCAAGCTTTGATCTATCAACCTTGGGAATATGAACAAATGCCTTACACCCAAAGACCCTCAAGTGACTGTAAGAAACATCCTTACCAGTCCAAACCCTCTCTGGAATATCACCTTCCAATGGAGCACTTGGTGACAAATTCAGCACATGAACCACCGTGTTCAAAGCTTCTGCCCAGAAAGTCATCGATAAGCCTGACTGTGAGATCAAACATCTCATCCTCTCGACAATCGTCCTGTTCATCCTTTCAGCCAACCCGTTCAACTGTGGAGTATAAGGCGGCGTGAACTGATGCCTTATTCCATGTTCTTTGCAATAAGCATCAAATGGTCCGATGTACTCTCCACCATTATCACTGCGGATACACTTCAGCTTCTTCCCCGTTTGTCTCTCTACCAACGCCACAAAATGCTTGAAATATTCCAGCACCTGATTCTTCGTCCTCATAGAAAATACCCACAACTTTCTTGAATGATCATCAATGAAAGTCACGAAATATGATGCGCCACCAAGAGATCTTGTCTTCATTGGACCACACACATCTGAATGTACCAAATCCAGTACCTCGGGTTTCCTAGAAGGCGCAGAAGACTTGAAAGATACCCTGTGTTGTTTTCCCGCAAAGCAATGCGAACACTTCTGCAGGTGCAAACCAGAGATTCCTGGAATCACCTCATTCTTAGACAACACAGCCATTCCCTTCTCACTCATGTGACCGAGTCTCTTATGCCATAGCTCTATGGCATTATCATTCTCCACCGCATTAACAACATCCTTGGAGACCTTAGCCTGCATCCAATAGAAAGATGAAGACTTCTCACCTCGAGCCACAATCAAAGAACCACGAGAGAGCTTCCATTTACCACCACCGTGCAAACTGAAATAACCCTCATCATCAAGTCTTCCCGTCGATATCAGATTCATCCGAATATCTGGAACATGCTTAACATCCTTAAGCACCAACCTAGTACCAAGACTAGTCTCCAAGCAAACATCACCAATGCCAGCAACCTGAGCCATCGCATCATTCCCCATCTTCACAGAACCATAATTACCCGTAGTATAGGTAGAAAACAAATCCCGCTGTGATGTGGCATGAGTAGTAGCTCCACTATCAATCACCCAACTGGTGTCCTGGCATGCGACATTAATGGCATCACCCTCAAGAAGAATGAGAAACTGATCTTCGGTGATTGTCACCCGATCCACCTTTTCTTCTTGATTTCCTTGCTGCTTGTTTTTCAACTTCCAGCAATCTTTCTTCATGTGCCCTTTCTTATGACAGAAATAGCACTCCATATTTGCAAATCTATTAGACTTGCTCCTGCTCCTGTTCTTATCCCTCTTGGGATCTCTACTTGAACTCCTCCCCCTTGACTCAGTAACAAAAACATCTGAACGCGAACTGCTAGCATTCGACTGCCTTCTTGCTTCTTCATTAAGAACACTGTTCTTCACTGAATCCATCGAAATAACACCTTCCGACGCGGAGTTACAAAGAGACATCCTGAAAACCTCCCAAGAATCCGGTAAAGTACCGAGAAGCCACAGACCGTGAATCTCATCATCAAACTTGATGCCCATATCAGACAGCTTGTTGAGTAATCCCTGAAACGCATTCAAGTGATCTGTCATCGGAGTCCCCTCCTGATACCTCAGCTCAATCAACTTCTTGATCATGTACATCTTGTTATTTCCGGTCTTCCTAGCATATAACTGCTCCAGCTTCTTCCACAAAGAACGAGCATCCGTCTCAGTCTCAATATGATGCAACACATTATCATCTACCCACTGCCTTATCAACCCACACACTTGGCGATGCTGCAGCTTCCACTCTTCATCCGTCTTCTTCTCAGGTTTCTTCTCCTCGAAGACAGGAACATGGAATTCTTTAACAAAGAGCAAATCCTCCATCTTGCCCTTCCATAGATGATAGTTAGCACCATTCAAGCTTATCATCCTGCCCATATTTTCCATCCTGCCCATATTCTCCATCATTCACACAAGCAACAATAACCCGAAGTTATCAAACCCAAAGCCCTAAAACCAGAAGCTCTGATACCACTCTGTTGGGGAAATAAAGGCACACGGCGCAGCGGAACTTAACGGTCGTGTTTCCCTTGACCTTGTGTGAACCTGTGAGGAAAATACTTCGACGATAGCAGAATATAGTATAAGCAGAAACTAAATGAGACAAGCACTTTTTACGTGGAAAACCTCCTCGATGTGAGAAGGAAAAACCACGGGACCGTAGTCCACTCAACAATCCACTATATAAATGTATGTGAGTACAACCACGTCCTCCCTGTTCAACAACCTGAACAGAACAGAGACTCTAGCTACAAAGAGCTATCTCCAACACAAGATACTACAACAACAAGAGAGCAACACAAAGCTTCAAAACCGGCAGCAACAAGACGACCTCAGCTCACAAGGATTCCGGCAACCAGAGACTAATCCCACCGTACAAATCCAAGATGAACAAGTCCACAACACGTCTGCCAAATCTCAGCTCAATCAGAGAAGATCTCACCGTCGGATTTACCAAACACTCAAGACAGCTCTGCTGAAAAACTGTGACGACCAGCTTCACGAAAACCCAGATAACAGAAGATCCAACCGTTAGAATCCAAATCCCTTCGGTGAACCTCTAACCCACTGACTGAAGAAGCTTCCCACAAAATATCAGCCCGATCAAGATCCGTTTGACCCTCCAAATCTGCCTTGACAAACCCAGACGAAATCTGCCTTCTTCTCTCCTTTTTCTCTCTTTTGTCTTAAGAGTCTTCTTGAGTACTCTTCTTTCTTTTCTTGTGTTATGTCTGCTGTGTCTAGCACAAATTAGGTTAAGAGACTTTATATGGTATCTCACTAACCCTAATAACCTCCAAGGCCCAATACTAATCTCATGGACTAATACCAATGGCCCAACTTCCAAGTTTGGTTATCACCAACCAAACCCAATGGGTTTCCTCCATCTAGAAGGAACCCAACATGTATTAAGGTTCCACATTTAGGAGTTGTCAAAGACAGGTTGAAAGACAAGAAAGTTCTTGTTGTCCTTGATGATGTGGATCAGTTAATACAACTGGAAGCCATGGCGAAAGAAACTTGTTGGTTTGGTCCTGGGAGTCGGATTATCATCACAACCCAAAATCAAAAGATTTTAAAAGCAAGTGGGATCAACCATATATACAATGTCGATTTACCATCAAATGATGAAGCTCTTCAAATGTTCTGCATGTATGCTTTTGGTCAGAAAGACCCTAAAGATGATTTGAGAGAGCTTGCTTCTGAAGTTAGGAGTCTTGTAGGTAGACTTCCATTGGGGTTAAGGGTTATGGGATCATATTTTCGAGGAATGTCTGAGCAAGATTGGATAGATACACTACCAAGGTTAAGGAAGCACCTTGACCGAGATGGTGAAATTGCCAGTATTTTAGAGTTTAGTTATGATGCCTTACGTGATGAAGATAAAAGTTTATTTCTTCAAATAGCCTGTTTTTTTCATTATGAAAAAGTTGATATAGTAGAAGGCCGTCTAGACAATGTTATTTGGATGTGAGACATGGGCTATACGTCCTAGCTGAAAAATCTCTCATATCTATGGATTCGGGAAGGACAAATATGTCTAATTTGTTGATCCAACTGGGAAGAAAAATTATGCGAGAACAGTCTGATAGGGAGCCTGGAAATCGTCAACTTTTGAATGAAGCCATCGATGTTGGTGAAGTGCTCATTGATGATAAAGCCGTAAGATTTGAGATTGATAACTTCATTGCACTGATCATTGTTTAATAACTAACCATCTCTATTTATTTATGTTTCATTGGGCTATTTTATAGGTTGGTAGCAGTGTCATTGGAAGAGATCTTGATGAGAAGATAACATGTGCAAGTGAAAGAGACTTTATAAGATTGTCTAATCATCAATTCTTAAGGACCAAAAGAAATGGCGTTAATCTGCAAAGTATGAATTACATATCCCGAAAACTAAGTGTACTAAGTTGGCCGGTGTTCCAGATGACATGTTTTCCTTCAAGTTTTAATCCAACGTTTCAAGTCAGACTAGAGATGCCATTTAGCAAGCTTGAGAAATTGTGGGGAGAAACTAAAGTAAGTAATAATTTTCCTTTGAAAATAATTACCTAAGTTATGCCTATGTAACCAGTTTTCTTATGTGTATAATACTAATGGTGTCAATGTGTTGTTATTGTTTGTTTCCTTTATTTGTCATTACAGCCGCTCAATCTCAAGTGGATAGAATTGAGCTATTTGAAGGAGCTTCTTGATTTCTCAACGGCCACTAATCTATATGAACTGGAACTCACAGACAGCTCAAGTCTGGTGAAACTCTCTTCCTCTATTGGAAATGCAATTAAACTCCAAAATTTGAATCTCAGTCATTGCTCAGATCTGGTGGAGATCCCTTCATCTATTATCACTAATCTCAAATCTCTTGATGTCCAAAAGACTGATCCATGGATCGGGAGAACTGGTCTTCGTAAACTTGTACAAAGCGGAATGAAGAAGCTGAAATCACTCCCACCGCTTCCGCTTCCGCTTCCGCTTCCGCTTCCGCTTCCGCTTCCGCTTCCGCTTCCGCTTCCGCTTCCGCTTCCGCTTCCGCTTCCGCTTCCGCTTCCGGATATCCATCTCAGCTTCCTTAACTACTTCAAACTGAATCAAGAAGCTAAAGATCTCATCATCCAGACGCCGAGTAATGAATATGCGATCTTTCCTGGTGGAGAAGTGCCTCAGTGCTTCACTTACCGATCTTTTGGGAGTTCCGTAACTGTGAAGTTGAATCAAAAGCCTATTGACACATCAACCAAATTCAAGGCTTGCATCGTATGTGCTGGTGAGGACGAAAAGGGCTTCAGAGAATGGGAACGAGCTTCTGTCTGTTGTAGCATCACCACGTCCGGAGGGATCGCTCTCTGTTCTTGTCTTAAAATAATAGAACAGTTTTTGCCGGGGAATCTGTACACGTTCGAGTTTGAGGTTGAAACAGAGGAGGTGACTTCCACCGAGCTTGTTTTTCAGTTCGAGGTTGACTATGCGGATTTGATCAAAAAGGGCAAAACGCTGGAGATAAAAAAATGTGGGGTTATGCTAGTAAACATGATTGAGAGCTTCGGAGATGAAAACAGTGGCGGAGCCCTTGACGGAGCTAGAGGGTCAGCTGACCCCTATCAACTCTTATATTTTATCTAATGTAGGCATTTAATTATCCCAATATACTGCAGTTGATTAGTTGGTTCGTTTTTAATGGCTTGATGTCTTTGTTAGTTTCGAAGCCTCCAATACTGTTATATTACTATATACATTGTTATGATCTGAAACAAACCTTGAAGATTGAGCAATGTAAGCATCATAAGCTCCACGTGTGAGACGCTGCAATCTAGGCACTGGTATTAGGAGGAACACTGTTATGATCGTAGATCGTAAGTCTCTGTAAACTCCAAATCCTCTGCTTTCTTGAACGTATTAAACGAATAAAAAATTCATAAACTCACACACTGACATTTCAAATCTTGCTAGCTCTCTTCCCCGCGTTAAAACGTTCAAGTGTTTAAGATGAGGAATTATCCCGGCGATGCAATTTATCTTATCATTTTATTATCAGAGATAAATACATTTCAAGCTTAACAGCTCAAAATACAATTTAAATGTATTTTTTGGGTAGTGCCATGTGAACGCCATTGGGTTTGGTCCAAGTGCTTGGCAATGTGTATGCATATTCCATTCTCCTATTTATTTTTCGCACAAAGAATAATCTAACGTGTCTGTACGAGAGGAAACGTCAACGATGACCCGGTCAAAATTGGGGTAACACATTACATTTATATGCATATACAAATCCACTTGGGTTAGTAGATAAATATATTTGAAAACAAAATAGTAAACGATCAACAGTTCCTTGTTGGTATATACAGAGAGTCTCTTTGTTCCTTAATTTCTTTCTCCTTATCTAGAAAGCTCTGCGATCTTGATCCTCTCTTCATCATACTAGTATGGATTCTTATTTTTCCCTTACCAATCCCAATCTTGTTGCTGTTGCAATATGCTTCTTGGGGCTTCTGGGTACAATATTTTTCAACAGAAAATCAAGATCTCATCGAGAAAACAAAACAATTGTCTCTTCTTCAACGCTTTTGACTCCTCCACCTTCTTTGCCTCACAACTGGAAACACCATGTCTTCCCAAGTTTCCACGGGGCAGATGTCCGTACAAACTTTCTCAGCCACGTTCTCAAGGAGCTCAGAAGCAAAGGAATCGACTCGTTCATTGACAATGATATAGAGAGGAGTAAGCTGATCGGTCCTGAGCTCGTAGAAGCTATTAGAGGATCTAGGATTGCGATTGTCTTGCTTTCGCAGAACTACGCTTCTTCCACATGGTGCTTGAACGAGCTAGTGGAGATCATGAAGTGCAGAGAAGAGTTTGGTCAAACAGTGATGCCCCTTTTCTATCAAGTGGATCCAACCGATATAAAGAAGCAAACTGGTGATTTTGGGAAAGTCTTGGGAAAAACTTGTAAAGGAAAAACAAAGGAGGAGATCCAAAGATGGAAACATGCCTTGACAGAATTGGCTCAAATCGCAGGTTTTCATTCAACGAACGGGTTCGTCATTTTCATTTCCACTTACTCTTAATCTTTCTATCACTGCATCAACGACCGATATATATTTGTTGCTTCCAAACAACAACCTTCCTGAAATTTTATATTTTTTAGTAAAAATGTGTATGTGTTAAAGTATGTAGTCATCGAAGAAGTGTTGCTTTCTTTCCTTGATCTACATTTACGTACTCATACAAGTATGTGCGATTATTCATGAATATATAACAGAACTATTGATCATCAACTGGTTCAGGGAGAATGAAGCAAAGATGATTGAAGATATTGCCACTGATGTTTCGAACAAGTTGAACCTTTCAGCACCATCCAATGATTTTGACGGCTTAGTTGGGATGGAATCTCGAATGGCAGAAATGAGACGATTGTTACAGCTAGATTCGGATGAGGTGAGAAAAATAGGGATCTTGGGTCCGCCTGGGATTGGTAAGACCACCATTGCTAGATCTCTATTCAACCAACACTCCCAAGATTTCCAACTATGTGTCTTTATGGACAATATCAAAAGAAAGTATGTGATAATGGCTTGTTCCGATGACTACAGTGTGAAGTTGGATTTACAGAAGCAGTTTATGTCTCAACTAACCAACGAGACCGGTATCCAGATTCCGCATTTGGGAGTTGCCAAAGACCGGTTGAAAGACAAGAAAGTTCTTGTCGTCCTTGATGATGTGGATCAGTTAGTACAACTCGAAGCCATGGCAAAAGAAACTAGTTGGTTTGGTCCTGGGAGTCGAATTATCATCACAACACAAGATGAGAACATTTTAAAAGCGAGTGGGATCGACCATATACACAGGGTGAATTTACCATCAGATGATGAGGCTCTTCAGATGTTTTGCATGTATGCTTTTGGTCAAAAATACCCTAAGGATGGTTTCGAAGAGCTTGCGTCTGAAGTTAGGAGTCTTGTAGGTGGACTTCCGTTGGGGCTGAGGGTTATGGGATCCTATTTTCGAGGAATGTCCGAGGAAGATTGGAGAGAGGCAGTACCAAGGTTAAAGATTCACCTTAACCGAAATGGAGAAATTGCGAGCATTTTAAAGTTTAGTTATGATGCTTTAAATGATGAAGATAAAAGATTATTTCTTCATATAGCCTGTTTTTTCAGTGGTGAACCAGCTGATATGGTGGAAAGATGTCTAGAAAAATGTTTTGAGGATGTGAGACTAGGACTTCGTGTCTTATCTGAAAAGTCTCTCATATATAGGAAATCAGGATTGATAAGGATGTCTACGTTACTATTCCAACTAGGAAGACAAATTGTGCGAAAAGAATCTGTTAGTGAACCTGGAAAACGCCAGTTTTTGAATGATGCAATTGATATTGGTGAAGTACTTAGTGATGATAAAGCAGTAAGTTTTGAGATTGATATTTTAATTGCAGGGCTCTCTAAAATGGCAGATTATTTAATAACTAATCATCCTCTATTTATGTTTCATTGGGTTTTTTTACAGGGTAGTAGCAGTGTCATTGGAATAGAACTTGGTCTGAATGAGGAAATAACATGGATAAGTGAAAGAGCTTTTGAAAGATTGTCTAATCTTCAATTCATAAAAATCCTTAGCAGAGGCGTTAATCCGCTAAGTATGAACTACATATCCCGAAAACTTAAAGTACTGATCTGGCCGATGTTCCCCATGTCATGTTTTCCTTCAAGTTTTAATCCAGAGTTCCTAGTCAACTTATACGCGCGGAATAGCAATCTTGAGAAATTGTGGGAAGAAAATAAAGTAAGTAATATTTATTTTTGAAAATAAATGCTCAAGCTAATACTAATTGTGTCAACGTGTTGTTATTGTGTGCTTCCGTTATTTGTCATTAAAGCCGCTCAGCAATCTGGAGTGGATGGATTTGGCACTTTCAAGAAGTTTCAAGGAGCTTCCTGATCTCTCAACTGCCACTAATCTATATTACTTGGATCTCAGCTATTGCTCGAGTCTGTTGAAGCTCCCTTCCTCTATTGGGAATGCAACTAATCTTGAAAAATTGAGTCTCAGCTATTGCTCAAGTTTGGTGGAGCTTCCTTCCTCTATTGGAAATGCATTTCAACTCAAAACATTGAATCTCAAAGGTTGCTCAAGTCTGGTGAAACTTCCTTCCTCTATTTGGAATATAGTTAATCTTGAAGAATTGAATCTCGAAAATTGCTCGAGTCTGGTGGAGTTCCCTAGCTTGTTGAAATCGGAAACAGAGCAATTCCAAAAGAATAACATCATTAAGTATTCTGAGAGTTCAACAAACATTGAAGAGCTTCATCATCCGTGGATAGGGAGAATACTTCGTCTACGTCGACTTGTACTAAGCGGAATGAGGAAGCTGGTATCACTCCCTCAGCTACCGGATTCATTATTGGAACTAGATGCAGAAAATTGTGAGTCCTTAGAGAGACTACATTGCTGCTTTCCCAATCAAGATATTCGTCTCAACTTTGCAAACTGCTTCAAACTAAATCAAGAAGCAAGAAATCTCATCATCCAGACGCCAACTAATAAATATGCGGTGTTTCCCGCTGAAGAAGTGCCTATATGCTTCAGTTACCGATCTTTTGGGGGTTCCTTAACTGTGAAGTTAAATCAATTGCCCGTTGGCAAATCAACCAAATTTAAGGCTTGCATCTTATGTGCTTATGATGACGAAAATATGTTTGAACTTTGGGAAAGCGCATCTGTCTATTGTACCATCACGTCCGGAGGGAATGCTTCCATTGCTTTTAAGAAAAGAGTAGAACGAGTTTTGCCGGGGAATCTGTGCACATTCGAGGTTGAGGTTGACACAGAGGAGGTCACTTCCACCGAGCTTCTTTTTGATTTTGGGCTCCTCAATTTGGATTTCAAAACATGGAAGATAAAAGAATGCGGGATACTCCAACTACTGTAGGTCCCTTTTGAAGATTCCGAACCTTCCGATATTGAGCTTGTTCGTGAAGATAATGGTGACAAGAGACTACCTCTTTTGTGATTCTGTCTCATTTTTTTATTCCCTAATAAACTTTTACTTCTACGTCCTGTCCTTTCTTGTATTAGTGCATATTTTTACTTCTTGAGTATGTAATAAACAGCGAAGTCCCAACTAGTTAATCACGACAGAAATGTATCATTTATATCACAGTAGAAAAAAACTGTAACAATTAAACTAGAACTCAAATCCTCAAGATGTTTTTTTTTTCTTTGAAAAGAAAATCCTCAAGATGTAGCCATTTCTGGAATTGGTCGATATAGAACATAAGAGAAGATTAAGCAGTTTTTTTGAATTTCAACTTCATTATCATCATTCAATTGTATTCTCTCCCTTTTCGAGAAACCACTGCAGTTAGTGAACATGCCATGAAGCAGCCTAATTTCACGACAGTTTGACTTTTACAATGTGTTCTTTGTCAAAATCAAACATTTTTGTTGACCAAAATTTACTATATTTATGTTGCTTTAAAATAGCATGGAAGTTGAACTTTTGAAAAGTATAAAAGAGAATGACTATTATTGTGTTGTCTTTGATATGAGAATACAACATACATATATATAGTGTAAACATGATTAACATAATATTAACACTAGATAATGCTAACTTTTTTAAACAATTAATGTAAATATAATAAAAATATTTTGAGATTAACTTGATCTTGAAGAAAACTGTCTTATATGAAGCAGTCCACATGATGTTTCAAATGAAAGATATGGGTCTAGTTCACTACTTCATTGGCATTCAGGTTCATGCTCACAACTATGGCTTGTTCCTTAGTCAAGAGAAGTACACAACTAATATGTTAATCAACACTGGAATGGCTGACTGCGCACCTGTTTTTACACCGTTACCGCTGCAACTTGATAGAGTTCCAGGACAAACAGAGCCTACTTACTTCAGAAGTCTTGCAGGTAAATTGCAAACCTTACACTAACAAGACCTGATATACAATATGTTGTGAACTACGTTTACAGGAAAATGCATGCTCTGACGGTTGTAGACTTTACGAACCTAAAACGTGTGCTGCATTACCTCAAAGGAACGTATCTGTACTGTGTTAACCTCAACGCTAACACTGATATCACTCTGCAATCCTTCAATGATAGCGAGTAGGCTGGGTGTAAAGACAAACACAGATCCACATGAGGTTTTTGTACACTGCTTGGCTCAAATGTGATCTTTTGGTCCGCCAAAAGGCATCTTACAGTGTCCCCCTCCTCAACCGAAGATGAGTATCGTACTCTCTCTACTACTGCTTGTGAAATGAAATGGATTGCAGCTCTTCTTGGTGAAAGGGGAGTGTCAATACTGTCACTCCAAGGATCTACTTCAATAACTTGTATGCTGTTTATCTTACAGCTAAGCCGGCTCTTCACAAAACATTTCAATACATACTTTCATTATGTTCGCAACGCGTTGTTCTTGGAGCTTTGGTGGTGCAGAAAATCCCGGTAGTATATCAGTTGGCCGATATCTTTACTAAGTCGCTACCACAACGTCTTTTCTTTCATCTCAAGTCCAAACTTGGTGTCTCAGAATCTCCTGCCACAAGTTTGAAGAGGTGTGTAAGAATTAACGAGCCAAAGATAGAGGCTTTGCTCAATGTGAAAGCCTAATAGGAGACAGCATGCAATAAGATGGGCCTGAAGCTAAAAGACAAACAGAGCTCTCGCAAGCCAGTCACCAACGGTCAAGCAATACAACATTCATGTCGTAGTACAATCAACACAGCTCAACGATTACAGCTATTCAACAGATTTGTTTCCCTTGTATGCATTGTGTTATGGGAACCTAGCTCGTGTGTATAAGAGCATTAAAGTAAAAGTTCATCTTCTCTCCAAAGCTTTCTTCAAGTTTTTATATAGAACTCAATTGCAAAAGTAAAATGTACCAAAAGTATTGTTAAACTTAAGAAATCAAATTCAAGTAGAATATAACGCCTATCTTTAATTTTCAAATGATATAGAAAATTTACATCCCGCCTTAAACATACAATTAATTAACCTAGAAAATTACTTTGTAGCAAAAGTTCAGATTGTTTTTCTTAAATAGCTAACTAGATTCAAAGACTAGTCTCCAGAGTTCATGTTAACAACAATTTATAAAGAAATAGAAACCTTGGAAGAAAACAACTACGGTTAAATGTTCGTTGTCAAGCAGCTTTGTTGCTTGCCTCCTAAGGAACAATAACGCATAGAACCTAGAGTTGAGATGCTTCTTCTCAAGTAAGTCGATCTTTAATGTCAGGTTGTTGCCCATTAAACGGAGCTTGTCCCCCTGAAAAATCCACAAACATAGTAACAATTAAAACATTGTCATCAATACCTTAAAACTTTCTTGAGGGATTCAAAATCAGGGATAGGAGTTTTTACCGTTTAAGTTTGTGTTGGAATGACCAATGTTCAACCTTGGATGAGTTAACTCTCCTTCACAACTCATCTCCTTTAAGAGACAAAAATAATTCTAGTGAGCAAACTAGCTTTGGAAAAGACTCTAAAGTGAAAATGTGGTTACTGAACTACGCACCACAGGTGGAGTAAGGAGAGGGAAAGGTGCAAAGTGACTGCGAATGGAAGGTTCCAACGCGTATGAAGAAGCCCCAGTGTTGATCATTGCTGGTGCATTAAGTAGAGAATCATTGGTTGCTTCTGGAGGAACACCAGGTCGGAGCTGAGAGAGTTGCAATGGGTGTAGTGCAGTTCCAGGTAAGCACAGAGGATGTAAGTTTATCCCATTCCTCATTGTCAACATCTACAAAGATTAAAAACAAAAAACGATTATTATATAATATCATCCCACAGAGAATAGACTAACTAAATATAAGATACGAACTTAGTGACCTGAACTTGGAGCTGAAGCTGTTTCAGATACTCTATGGCTTCATCAAGCATTGAAGCCTTATCCGTCTTCTCACAAATGCCATCACAATAGATATTAAATATTGTCAGTCACAATAAGAAACAAGAATAGACAAAATAAAATAATTCATGTGAATGTGTATATTATATTTATTTACCTTATTTGAATTAGGGATGAGACTTTGTAAAGCTTTCATTTTTTCATTGATTCTACTTCTTCTTCTCTGTCAGAACAAAGATAACATATGTCTCTCAAGTAATATTATTGTATGAAACAAAAAAAAAGACAAGAAAAACAAAACCTTTTCCGACAAATTATGAACTTCAGCAGCTCTGCATCTCTTTGATGAGCTTCGCGAAGGACCAGACTTAATGGGAAGTTCATCATCAACCACAGCTTCTACTCCTTCCTGTTTTTTCATTCAATCCGATTAACAAACTTTCATTACAATCCACACACACAAAGTACAGATCCGTTAGAGAGATCAGAGAATCACTGTTGAACATTTTGTCGGAAAAGGACAAAAATGGAAAGTTTTAGAAATTGCAGAGAGAGAGAAGAGAGAGAAGTTACAAAGCACCTCGCTTTCGCAGTCATACTCGTCGGTCTCATTCCCGCTAGCTCCAACCGAGGAAGACGAAACACGAGTCCCTGAGCTGTTTCCTTGAGCAATGTTATTACCACCACCTCCGGAGAAACCATAACACGCGGCGGCGGAGCTTGATCCAACGCCGGAGCCGACTAAAACCTCAGAGAAACCAGCTGAGCGCTTCGACGTCTGAGGAGAAACGAAACATATCGAGTTGCCTGCGTGTGGTTCGCCGTGAACCGCCGTAGTCATCGTCGCCAGAGAATAGTAAGAAGGTAAAGGAGAAGAACGGTCGATAATATGCCGGAGAAACAGAGAAATCTCGTCGGAAGAAGACGGTGGATGATGATGATGATGATTACTATTATTACTACGAGTGTCGTAAATCGATGTAGCTGAAGAAGGAGATGAAATCAATTTCTTATCAGCCATTACTCTCTTCTTCGCTTCTCTCTCTCTCTCTTTCTTCTCTGTTATGGCAAATGAGAGAAAAAAAACAGAGTTTTTATTTTTATTATGGGCAAAAAGGAGAGAAGAGAGTAATTGTCACGCGCCAGGTTGGAGACAGAGGTTAAAAATGATTGGGGTGTTTTATAGATTTAAAAGTGACGGTATATGTTACTGTAGCAAAAGCAATAAGCTTGTGTCAGCTCATGGTAAGTAAATAAAAAATATGTTAAGATCCATATGGTTTCTCATAGTTCATTATTTCAAATCTACAAAAAATATGTTAAGATCCATATGTATATTCTTTTCTTTTCTTTTTCTTTTGCATGTTTATATTCTTCTTGGTATGGATGAAACACAATAGAAATGAATATTAGTTTTAGTTTGGGAGATAAATTATATCTGATGGACAGGTTTTGAACAATGCCATTAGTTTATAGAAAACGAAGTTATACGTCTTCGGTTGTTTGACAAAAACATTATCACTTTTAGTAATTTGAAAGACAATGCCAATCCTTACTTTTTGCTAGGAATTCAAAAGGAATTAGCATTCAAAACATGTGTGTTTACTGTATATTACTCCCTCCGTTTCGAATTACTTGTCATTTTAGAGTAGAATTTTCGTTTCAAAATAAGTGTGGTTTTCGATTTTCAATGCAAAATTTATTAACAATATTATATATTCTATTTTTCTATTGGTTGATATATGGTTAGGTATATTGGTAATTTTAGACCCTAAACCCTAAACCCTAAACCCTAAACCCTAAACCCTAAACCCTAAACCTAGAACGACAAGTAATATGAAACGGAGGAAATATGAAATATTACTTTTTCAAAAATTACAACTAGTGGCGTGATTAAAATCATTTCACATTATTTGCTTGATGATTGTATTACGTATTGTATTGGTATTCTATTCTATTAATTTCAGACCATCTTCAATTGTTCATTCTATTTTTTTCATTCTGAAATATAATAATTATATAATAAAGTTATGATATATTATAATGGTACTCTATTTTAAAGAGAAAAATAAGGTGATGAAAAAAATAACTTACAGTAAATTTATTTTTACTCTATTATAGAATGAAAAACAAAATATCATTAAAATAATTTTACTTTAAGCTCTATTTTAGAATAAATAGAATAGATTGGAGATGTCCTTAAACTGATACCACTGACATATGAGTTTCTTTTAGGGCAGACGCATTAAAGGTTTAAGAGGAGAGGTCTCACGCTTCCCAAAAAAAAAAAATATTATAATAATGAATTTGAGTGATCCCGTCTCCCTGCGCCCCTTCTGGACGAACCGATTCAATACTGTATCGGCGGGCCCCACGCCGCGTGGCGGCCCGCGATTAGTCTACATATTATTTTTATTTTTTTTTAGTAACCAAACAAAAAAAAATAAAAAAAAAATAATAAAAAATTAAACTTATGATTCTCTCCCCAAGATCACTGATGCGGATGCCCTTAAAGTAGCGTGAGACTTTAAAATCAGCTCTTGTATTGCAGGCAGGAATCTGTAATATTTAATTTATGGTGTGGTGGTGTCTTTTCTTTTAAATTATACATTTCGGCTTTGACTGATAATTTTTGGAGGAAATGGAAGAAATACAAAAAGTGGAAACGAGAGATAAAAATAAAATGGAAAGGGAGGGAAAAGGAAATAAACTGGGAAGAAATGTAATTCTACTAGAGCAACAATGTGTATTTTATCAGTAATAGGAGTAAAGTGGGAAGAAATGTAATTCTACTTGATTGACAATTTTAATGCGTAAGCTGACAGAGAGCTTATGGTCAGGTTGTAATGGGAAAGGATTGAGATGTCACCAAATTTTAAGTTCGATTTATCTGTCATGCAAAATTAAGACATATTTTTTGGGTAATTCTATACAGACATATTTTGGATAATTTTACACAGATATAGACTACTGTTTTCGGGTTCATCTGAATATCCAAAAAAGAGTCTATCCGTAGAATGCACCTCACATTTAAGAATTGGGTCTGTGTCTTTAATAAATTCGGATTTAACTATTTATTTTAACAAAAGAAAGTGTCCGTTGAAGTAATGATTTTCACCATTATATTTTGCGCTAAGAATGCTTTACATTCAATCTTGTATAGCCCTTTATAATTTGAGCGTAACAGCTGCTAAATCAACTGTCTAATATATATCTGGTATAATGGTGTTCAAAAAGAAATATCGTGATAATAAATATAGGAGCAATATATATATATACATATATTAGAAAATTCTATATAATTATTATATTTTATGTTTACAATATTTTCATTTATTAAATTTATTATTTTAATTATTGAAATTTAGAAAAGAAAATAACTTTATTTTGTAATAAATATATAATTTTTTTATATTATTTTGAATTTTTATTTAACTTTAATTAAACTTTATATGCGGATCGAATCAAAATATTTGGTTTAAAATATATTTAAGAAAAAACTGGATACCCAAATAGCTATAAACCAAATTAAGTAACTAATTATTTGAATAAAATGGATCGGATCACAGATACCTCAAAAACTAAATATTATATTTGTATCTACTAGTTGTTGTCTGAAAAATTACACACCAAATTAAACAATGGCAGTAGCGGTCATGAAAGAAAGCCATGGAAAAATGTGTTTCCGGCCTTTTTTAGAATAAGTAAATATTCGGCCAATAATTTTAAAAAATTCTCTTCTAGCTTAGTTGGTAAACTACTAGCAAAATGTTAAGAGATGTAACAGCTTTGTTTCACGTAAATCTTTGTTTTTTTCACCACTTTTTTATTACTTTTATAATATTTTGGGTTTCCCATCCAAAATATTTTGTGGCGTGGCCTGGACAATTGGACCCATTTTATTATTCAAAATAAATAAATAAAGTGTATCTGTTTGTAATATGTAAATATTACTAAGAATAACAATCCTTTTGTCGTTCGTATTACTTCATCGAAGAGCAGCCTATAACAGTTTTATTCAAGTTATCTAGTAACTTGTACTATTAAAATTCACCATTTGATATTTTTAACTAGTCTATAGTTTTTTTCTGCGCTGAAAACATCACTCGTACTTGTTCCATTGATGAATGGGCTCTAACTGCATCATTGGTTTCACTGCAAAATACCCAAGTACATTTATCCTCGTATTTACAATTTCTGAACCAAAGAAAAAAAGCAAATGGGAGACAGTTACTGAAAGCCTGCAGCATTTTTTCATCGTCCGCCTTTCAATTATTTTATCAGGGTCCTTTTGTTATTCTGTTTTTTTTTAATATAGAAGTAATCAGAGTGACATGGTAGAGTCTGATTAAGTGATTATAATTTTATATGCAACTGAAAACATACACAACAAATGCAACATAAAGATAATTAATGGTGGTTTGGCTTTAAAGGGATACTATAGAAATGGAAAATTAAAACTATTTTGTTTGTTCAAATTTAACCAGACGAGTTAGTCTGGTGGTGAACAGCTTGCAACTGTAAGTACGGCTCCGGGTTCAATTCGTACTGGCCACGATATGACTTTGACCTCATTGCGGGGTACAGACGCATGCTGATACCGGACCTAGAGAGATTAAGACTGAAGGCCCGAACCCATCATAGCAACTCAAAAAAAAAAAAACCTGGAACAACTAAATCACATGATTCACATCTGTTTTTCAACTTCAGTAAACAAATTAACGGGACGAAGCATCCGTAAACAAAAAAATGTTACAAAAACTTGAAATCGCGTAGGATTAACTTTAATGAGACTGCTGGTTTAGTTTATTATGGATGATTTCTTCCGCTTTACTATATTTGAATTCAGGTAACGCTTGTTAAATTTTCCAAATAGAAAATGCATGTCTCAACTGATAATTGAAGTATCTTATTAAAATTCAACATGCATGCATATATACGAATATGATAGATATGAGAAAGACAAGATTTACACGGCTTCTATAATTTTCAAAGATGTGAATGAAAGGATGGCTGAGATCTTCAATATCTTTTTTCAAACTCAGCATGATGCACTTTTATATTTTGTCTAGATTCTAACAAGATAGTTGAATGTTTTCTCTTGTTTTCTTTTGGGTGGTTTGATGGAATTTCAAGTGAGTCTCGGTATGGTAAAAGACCCATACCTCGTTGTCTTGTCTGCTTTGAAAGTCAGTAAACAAAACAAATTAAAAATGTGATCCTAAACATTCTTTTCACCTTTTTTTACATCCTTTTATCCAAGTTCCTCTCCTTTTCTTTTATTGATTATATCCATGCAGAATATCAAAATAACTAATAAGCACCTTTTTTATCAACGTCAAATAACCACCTAATATGTATGATTCAGGATACGTAGTTCAAACTCATGCTACTAGAGTGTGATTAGGTTATTCATCTAAAGATAAACTAATTAGTGTGTCTTTGAAAAATTATATACAATCATCAGCCACTGCAAAATTTTGGCGATCCTTTTATTTTGCGTCCTAAAGACATTTAAACGAATGCCACCACCTAATTCATATCTCTAAGACCATATATAATACTATTTTAATGTCAAAATCATACTATTTTATGGTAATCTTAGCATTACAGAAAAAAATTCTCTAATTACAACACCAAACTTTACACTAAAAATATTTTATAATATTATATGTTTTTATTTTTGTATTTTTCATTTATTTAATTGTATATTTTATTAATAAAATAAATGGATAGTATTTTATTGGAGTGAATAGTGTCACACCAAATGTGGTTCAAAACTATAATGTTACACTAAAATTGTGTGACTTTTGCAATTAGGTTGGAAATGATTTTAGTATAAAAGCTACACTCAAATAGTGTTTTGTATTTGGTTTTGAAATTAAGCTTCTGATTTTCACTACTAGAGCATTTTCAACTCATTGCTATTTTCACTTTAATTCATTGCTATTTTTTCTATAAAATAAAATTTTTTCTTTTATATTCAAGGGGAAAAATAACAGTCTCTAATTTTTACATTATATTTAAAAGATTATTATTATTATAGAGAAATACATTAGAGTAAATTTTATCTCTATTATAGAAATCAGAGAATATAGCAAAATATATTAGAAATGGTTTTAATCTTCATTTTGCGGATTTATTAATTACTTTAAACATAACATGATGGTTATATTAGGGACCACGAGATTATTAGGGTCTCTTACATAAATTCATCATCACACGTCAAATGAGATCTCCGAGACAACTTCTCGCTTGGAATCTACGATCATCATTAACCTTAGTTTTTTAATTGGGGTTCTTAATTATAAAAGGCGATTCTTATTTTTCTTTTAGATTTTAATTAAGAAAAAAATCTCTTAAATAAGAAACATAAGAGCTGTCACTCTAATTATTTATTTTTAAAAGGCTGGTTGTATACTTTGTCTCTTTTTGAAAAGGGTAAGAGATGGTTTCAACTTTGATAAAACGTATACTAAAGTATCCTCACTACGTAAGTTAGCGTCGCCAATGAGTAATGACTATAGGCTGATAGTACCAAACAACGCAATCATTCGTAAAATGTAAGTTGTTAGTCCCCTGTTTCATAATACAACAAAAATTAAGTAATTTGTTTTTTTAATATAATTTAAAAATTATTCAACTAGTTACAGAAATGACTGAACATCTAATTGGTTATACAATTTCTAGTAAAATTAGAAATAACATAAAAAATCAAAACATTATTTATTTTGAAACAACAAAAATCTTCTAAAACATCATATAAAAAACGGATGAAGTATTATTCAGGCGGTACGGGAGGTCTTTTAAAGCATCGTTTATTAGTGATTACTCCATTTGTTAACAACTTAACATTAAATAGTGGTAAAAAGTGTTCAGCCGAGTCAAATTAAATATAAATTGTGTCCAGGTATATTGATCTATATTAAATTAAGATGAACGAAATGGAAACAATGTTTTCATTTCATTAAATCCTTCGCTCCGCAGATGAAAAAATTGAAGAAACCGAAATGATCAATTTAGTAAGAAAATCTCATGCACACGCTAATAGAGCAAGACCACGTAACTCACGAGGATGGACCTCAAAGACGATATAATTCTTCAATTCGAAGATTTGTCCACAAAATAAAAGACTGGACGATTGGTAAGCAAGTGGATTGAGGGAGCCTAGAGATGCGCAAAAACTAAACTTATTATTGCACAAAACCTTCCATGATCCGACGGTGGGGGTTTCACAAGAGAAGGTGGGGTGGAAGGTGCTTAATTAGAATCTGGTGTGAGTGACACCGTCCTTTTGAAGGTGTTCCCAAGATGAATATAAAGTAGATGTGTCGTATTTTCATTGGCATATAAGTACAAGATTGAAGTAGGATTGGACTTTCGTTGTGTACTTCGTTGATAATTACTCTAAAGTCTTTAACTTCTTACAACAATCCAATCACTTTGACTATCTGTGTTACGCGTGAATATTTGCGCGTTAATCACACACGTACAGGGCAGTCGAAGAATCATGGTTGTTTGAAGAATCTTGTTAAAAGATATGAATTAAGGAACCCTAAAAGTGTAAACTGATTCTAGTATACATAATAGTTAAAGTTTTTTTTTGAGTGTAGTATATAAGCTAAAGTTTGTCGTTTTTTGGTGTAAATATAAGCTAAAGTTGGACAGACGATTCTACACGTAGTGTTCGATATCAATCGTCATATAGATTCTTAATTTACCTTAAATGTTTGAGCCGCTAAACATTGATTCACCATTCGTTTAATGCGTATTCACCGTCCGTTGAGCGCATAGAGGTTTCTTGAATACTAATTACTAGGTGATAACCTGCACCCTAGGCAGGGTAAAATAACTTAGAGAAGTTATAATATTAAATACAGCAAAACTTCAATAAATTAATATACTCGAATTTAGAAATTTTATTAATTTATAATTATATTAATTTTCAAAAGTTTCCTTATTTAGATTTTTTATTTTAAGATATAGTTATTATAAAATAAAAAAACATTTGATTTTAGTATATAAAACATTAATTGTTATTTTTTTTTTGAAATTTGACATCTTTATAAATTTTATTATATTATTGGTGTATATAATATATATTCCATAAAACTTAAATGTCTTTTAGATATAATATTACTAAATATCATCAAAAATATATTAAGTGTTAAGAAAATATAAAGATAATTTCATTGTGAATACAAAACAAACAATATAATAATATAAGTCTCATATTTTTTTTATACAAGACTCTGATTTTACAATATAAAACAATTTGTATTGTCCAGTCCCAAAATAAGTGTCATGTATCCCATAAAATAAAATAAATATTATTCAAAATAAATGTCATGTACTAAAGTTTTATAGAAGAACATAATTATGAATATTTTATATTTTCAGTCCCTAAAAATTGTCATGTATCATTTATGAATCGTAAAGAAGTTGAATATTATAAAAATATGAATTGTATATATAGTCAAAACTCTATCAGTTGTGACTATATATATCAGATAATCCTATTAATTTCATATAGAATTATAATCGTAGATTTTCAGATAATTATAGAAAATATTATATGCATAGGGCGGAAATTAAGGATGTTCACATTAAAAATGATATTCGTCTTAAACTTAATCGAAAATAATTATAGAAATTTCCAAACTTAATGTTTGTCACCATTTATGGTAATTTTGTAATCAAAAAGTATTTTTTTTTGCAAAAATTAGGGATTGCAAGAAATTTAATATGGAAATCCTTTTTGAATGTATTTTATAATTTTCAAGAATGCTCATAAATTTTTATATACGACATTTTTATATTACAATATAAAACAACTTATATTGTCTATCTCAAAATAAATGTCATGTATCCCATAAAATACAAAAATATTCATCAAAATAAATTTCATGTACTAAATAGAAAAACATAATTGTGAATCGTTTATATTTTCCAATCCCTAAAAATGTCATGTATAATTTAAAATCGTAAAAAAATAATATTAGAAAAATATGAATTGTATATATATAGTGCAAACCCTATCAATTTTGACTAAAAATATCAAAAAATCAGTGATTGATCGTCCCAAATTTATAATTTGGAATGAATCAAGATATTCAATATTTTACAATATATATTTTCCATGTTTGGTTACTAACCGAATGTTAGCACGACAAAACAACATAATAAATAATATGTTATGGTCGTGGATAATTATAAAATGGAATGTAGCATTCGAATCAAAAATTAATCCAATCACGTCTAATGTTAATACAATATCAATTTTTGCATTAATTGATATAATAAACACTTAACTGACATCTCTTATTTTTACTTGCCTTATTTATTAAAATTGAGCAATAAATGTAGAGCTAAATTAGCGTGGAGATCAAGAGAACATTCAAATTTCCCTTATTTTGTATTAATAATTGAGAACATAATTTGGAAGGTCAAAAGGTTGAAATCCCCGATTACGGATTACTTGCGATAATTTCTACTATATTTCTTATTTTGGTGGGATTATCGGTTACTTATCTAATGACCACGTTTAATTTTTGGTATAAGTTCTCGGTCATTAACACAAAAATAATTTATGACCACATTAAACCATAATGAAATTTTCAAAAGGATATAATATCCAGCAAGCAATAATTAGTTATACGGAACCGCGTCTAATATTATTCAATATGTGAAATATATCGACCAAAATTTTTTTAATTATAAGTTGAACTTAGACGTTTCTGAATTATTATAATGGACTAAAACAAAATTCATCAACAGTTTCTCTTGAAATTTGAATTATAAGAATAACAAATAATAAAAGAAATATATAATCTTATATTGCTATGAAATATATCGTCCACTTCGTAAGTATTAGCATATTAATTATATAAACATTAATTATATAAAACATTGAAACATAAGAAAGATGAATGAAATGGGCAAACAGTAATTCATAAAAATATTATGCCATTGTTACCACGGATTTTTATCTACACGTAAATAATATAAGAATATAAATCGTACACATTTATATGGTAATGACCAATGGCACATGATGTAATAATTCTAGTAGACTAAGGGTTTTAAAAAAAGAGGTGTGAGAGTGCTTGTGAGGCTGCCACGTAGGAAATGACACTTATGTAAATCACACATCAAGTGAAGGTTATTTATTTTGAATGCTCCTAAAATAATATATAAGGGATAATTGTCAATCTGAAGGTTTTATACAATTAAGCTATATTGGTACAACTATTTATTAAAAATCTAATATTATACTGTCAAAACTTTTGTATGCCAAGTCCATTAAACTGGCATGCTTCCATAACAGATGTGTGGAAATTAACAAACAATAGGTGTTTAAGTCCATTATGTTCTGTAGTCCAATATCATCATCATCTGTTTTATCTATAGGCCCATTTGATGCAAATCATTTTGTATTATCTCATAGTTTTTTACCTTTCCTTTTTTTTTTTAATTTTGAAGATTTGGTTATGTTATCTTTCTATATGATTTGTTTTCAAATTATTTAGAGGGTGTTATTCGTTGATATATTTTAATAGAGTGTAAATCTAAACACAATATATTGTTATCCAAATGATGATTTTAAATTTTATTTTTAAATCTAGTGTTATTCAATGAATAATTTAAATTCAGTTTTTAAAATCTAGTGTTATCTAATTTTTAAAAATTTTAATTTTTTATACTTATACTATTATTTGTAAAATGATTTTTCGCAATGAATCTCTCACTTTAAAAGTTAGATCGACTAATATCGTTGTTATTCTTAATGAATTATTAAAGTTTATTTATTATATATGTAATGTTTATAAATTAACGAATACATATATCATTATCTCTAAATAATCAAATCTACCTTTTACTCACAAATATGTTAATGTATTACATATAACATCTACCTAAGTTAACATATATCACATCTACATGTAATACAATTAATTTATGCTAAACAAAGCTCATCCCAAATAGATAATGGTATATGTAAATATACGATATCCACTATGTTCCACGCAATCGCAGTCCTTATGTTGTAGAGCAACTTATCCTATTTTACGAATTTTCTTTTTATTGAGCAAAACTCTATCTATATATCTTTATCTAAAAACAATATTTCTAATCATATATATATGTATGTATTCTGATTTACCATCGAAAGAATTTTTATTTTGCAAAAGACTTTATCATGTACATTATAAATTATTAATACTTGATTTGTTATTGGATTTGTTTTGAAAACATAAAGACTAACTTATTTTTTTATTTTAAATTAATTTATAAGATCGATATCCCGTATACGTGGACAAAACACATAGTTTTCAATTGATTTCAAATCATATTTTATGGAGTCTTATAAATAAATGAATGAACTCAGAATCCGAAATATACTGCAGAAATTTTTAAATTTTTGAACTTAAAATTTTAAAATATGATAGATTACACATCACTGAACAAATAACACCACTTTAGATATTTACCAGAAGCTTTCCCAAAAAACCGGTTTAGGTATTGCTTCACACACTCAAGCAAACCGAGAAAAATCTCTAAAACCAAAATCTGGCAAAACGTGTCATTCAATCGTGTTTCCAATCCAAATCTATGATGACATGTTTAGTATGCCCTTACCAATGGGCCTTTCTTAACGACCCATCAAACAAACCGTAATCAGTCATTTAATTTTCCAAATTCATGTGCATTCCTCAGTAATCACTTTTACATATTTATGAAAAACAAGCTTTGAAGTCAAGTTTAATGCTTTCTTGTTGGGTTTAATTTGTTTTGTTAGAGGCAGCGCCCGTCCATTAATAGTAGAGGTCACACTCAAAACAAGGAATTAGCTCTATAACTTTATAAAAAAAAAATCAATGAGCAGATTTTGCATTAAAACTTTTTGAATAAATGATTGGGCCGACCGCTTATACTGATTTCCCTCCGGGCCGGGCCTGGTTAGAGGTGAATGTAAAGTTCTTGTTTATTTCCTGTGTGGCTGTGTGTGAGCAGAATTGTGAAGGTTAGAGAAACTTGTTAGAAGATCCTTCTACTATTGTTATTCATTTGTTGTCAGCTTCTCTGCTTGTGAGGTTGAAAAAAAAAGACTGTTATGATCTCTTGGCCCTAAGTTCTTTTAGAGAAATCTCAGAGATCATCTCCACTAAATACCGCAAATATTATGTTGTATGACTTGTATCTCCCATTTGGGGAATGATTATCATCTGTTCTTTTTCATTCCGAGTCTTTCAATTTTTTTTTATCTTTACTAGTACAAATATTGTTTGTTTTAATTTGAGGTTGCAAAAAGTGTAGAAAAATAACTTTTGTTGTATAGTTGTTTTTTTTTGCATATTGATATTTCTCAATTTATGTTGTTTTCTCACAAATATCAGAAATCATCTCATGGACCCAAAACTTCAGAGCCTCAATATTACTTATGGATTATGTAAACCAAATACTCTTACAAGTTAACTTAGGAAATCAAACATATAAATTTTCTTTTATTTATAAAGGAAGCATCTGAAAATTCTGCCCTTTAAATTCAATTCTTTCAAAACTGTATGAATTTAAACTATTTGTTCTGATTATGTCACACCAACCTATCCACTAGTTGGTTTATAAAGAAAAACTGATAACAGAATTACTTGTTCACGTAGAATGGAATGATGTTGGAAGCTACGAGTGACGCTAATTATGTATGTAAAAGAAATCTTGGAGATGAATACACTGGAAAAGATACCTTCGTGAGTTTTTAACATTTACACCAAGAAAAAAGATACCTTCATGAGAAGGTATTGTGTAGAAATATAATATTACAGAAAAATAAAGGGTGATATAAAAAAATAAGATAAAGAGAGACAAATACTGCAAACAGATTCATAACTGAAATAATTGAGGATGAGGATTGGGCGGTTATGTCAGATTATCACATGACTTCTTTAACCACGGAAAAAATAAACGATGGAGCGTTGCTCCAAAAGCATTTCCAACGTACACTTCTACATTTTTTTCTAAAATAAAAATTTATATTATAAAAATGAGTTTATTCCAATTTATGTGTAACGTTCCAATCACCACAGCTAATGGACCATCAACACTCATTCTCTCGATCTTGGGGGTCTATTTTATTCCAACAGCTGATCCGTTAATTTTTCAAAACTCGAAATTATTGTTTACTAACTCTATAGTCATCATCTGATTTTTCTCCGTGCTTTGGACTCCTTCGTACGGTATCGCAAATCATTTTTCGATAGATCATCCATCTTTTCACTACTGATCTGATCTTTCTCTTTACTTTGGCCTCACTCGCACTGTATCATGAGTCACCCATCATTTCACTACTCCAACCAAAACACACTTAACTCTGGAATTCTAAACGGATGTGTGAGAGAAAAGGTAAATCAACTTTGGTGATATAGATAGCCAAATCAATTCTCTTAAATATTTTCACATATTACAACTTGAAATGTTACAATAAGTTTTTATAATAGAATTACTTTATTTTAGAGAAAAATATAGAGAAATCTTATTTTTTTTGTCTTTATATTTAGAGATGAAAATAATAATTCTCTGTATTTTTTCCAATAAGTAGAGGAACTCTATTATAAATACATGTTTTATAGTAAATCCACTTCTATAATAAAATTATTCTATTTTAATAGAAAATATAGATATAAATATAGAGGTGAGTTGAAGATGGTCTAAGAGTATATCTAACTTACTGCTACTTTTGTCTCAGTTATAGCATTTATAATCAATTTCACTTCAACGCATTGCTATTTATTCCTTTAAAATAGAGATTGCTATTTTTCTATATTTAGGAGAATAAATAGCAATCTTTATTTTTTACTCTATAAAATATAGATTGTTATTATAGAAAAATACATTAGAGAAAACTTCATCTCTATTATAGAAATCTTTTATTTTAGAGTAGAATATAGCAAAATATACCGGAGATAGTCTAAGACTCTCTATATTGTCTCTATTTTTAATATTAGAATTCTAATTAACAATAAAGGTGGTTTCACTTCAGTATATTTCAGTATTACATGGAAGTAAAATTCATATATATATAAGAAACTATAGATATGAATTTCATGGTAGTTCAACTATTTTACAATAAAGGTGGATTCACTTTAATCTGCTCTATTAATTTAGGGTCCTAAAATTTATCTATCATTTAGAAGTTGTCATTTAAATTTAGACTTATTCTAGAATAGTAGGTGTTTAGCTCCTTAAATCTATTTGATTCCTTGAATATATGGATATGACTAACATAATTTAAACCAACATATAAATACATATTATTCCGGTTAGATATCTTTTAAATCAACTTTCATAACAAGCCACAATTAACAAGTTGTACATTCGAACCAATCATTTCTTAAAAGCATTTTTTGTGGGATATTTTGTTTTGGACTTATTGAAAATGTTATCACTTAAATATACAGACATGCTACTTTTATGTATTATGTTGTGACCTTTTCATTAAACTAAATACGTTGGGTTAAGAAGAGCTTGTGCTCTTGAATACCATTAAACAATATACTTTTTGGTTGTAAGTTGCAAATATGTTAGTTTTAAAATTTGCAGATTTCCAATGGTGACCAGCAAACTTATTTTTAGTTTTAAAATTTTCAGATTACCAATGGTGACCAACAAAAGGAAATTATAAGTAATTAAGACAAATAATAATAATTTTGAGAAATGAAAATAACACCATGTACAATAGATATGATAAACTATACAAAATCTATTATAAAATAAATAGTTTACCCAAAATATATATAGCACATAATATAACCCACAAAAGATAAAACTCTTTAGTATAATAAACTAGATGATAAAAGCAAAAATATATTTCTACATCATAAATTCCAGTGACAAAATACAGTGTATATTTAAAATAAAATCCATTACATAACAACATAATAAAACATAAAATCTGAAGGAATGAAAACAGTAAACTACAAAATAAAATGTTACATAAATAAATTTAATAACACCATTAGAATAAAACATGACCCAGAAAATAAAAATCAGAAATTGTAATTGAAATATAGATACTTAAATCAGAGTTAAGATAATTTTTTTAATCAGATTATTAACATTGTTATTTGAACCGAATCAGAACAAAATTAACAATTAACCGACCGGTTCCTATATTTTTAGAATAAAAAAATTAGAATCAATTGCAACCAAACTGAAACAAAAAAAAGTTGGAAATAAATCGGGAACTCATTGTCTAAATATATTAATAAACAAACATATCTTTTAGTAAATTTATTAAAAATAATTTCGTGCTTTTTAAAGCGCGGGTAATATCCTAGTTCTATTTTTAATTTAAATGAGTGTAAGTTCGGTAGATATACATGAGATTGCTAGTCTGGTAACAGTAGAGCTGGGTCATGGACACAAACAAAAGTTGGATAACAGATAGTTGAACTTTGTATTCCCTATTTAATCGAACTTTTTCACTTAGTAAAAAAAAAATGGGAAATTTGAAGCTCTACCAACACACTTGTGCGATATTGGCAAAGTACCAAAACGCGGAAAAGACACAACTGTTCACCAAGTTCTTTTACACTGCTACCCCTAGAAGCAAAATCTGTACATAACGGACACTGAATCTTCTAATACAATACGGCAAAATCTTTTGTCTCACATATCGAAGTTGTCAGAAGAACTGTGCAGTTACTGGTGGTCAGATCACAGTTTTCAAAAACCAAAAGCTTTCATCCCCCCCCTCCGGTAATTCTATTATCTAAACCGCGTTGATAAAGAAAAAAATATTTCTGTTCAACCAAAACTCTCGATGGAAAAACCGGATGGAACACGGAGGCCACCGTGCCGACTGCCGGAACGGCTTTTCGCAGTCGGGGAAGAACCCGCCGGCGTTAGGGTTACTCCTTACCATAAAGCAGGCGCAATCAGGGAAATTCTTAATGCCCTCGATCCAGCGGAAGTCGACCACATCAGAAGTTCTCCATTCGGGCGATTGATAGAGATCGCCGACAAACCAAGTTTCTCCGGGAGGTTTGGGAGATATATACTCTCCAGACAGCTTAAAGTGTTTAAGAAACATGAGGCTTGGTTCCTTTTTGCCGGAAAACCAATTAGGTTTTCAATCCGAGAGTTTGCTATGGTAACGGGTCTCAACTGCAGCAAATTCCCAAAACGGGGCAAAAAGAAGTCAAGAAATTTCATGGAAGATAAACCATATTGGGGTGAACTCTTTAGATCCCTCAGAGAGGTCCCAGTCTCATCTGTTGTGAAGATGTTGGCGAAGAAGACGGTTGTAGATCGAGACATCAGGCTTAAGTATGCATATCTCGCCTTAGTCTCTGCTGTGATTCTCCCAACGACACACGCACCGCGTATTTCGGTAGAGTACGCCGAGATGATAAAGGATTTGGATACATTTCTAGCACACCCATGGGGGAGGGTCTCATTCGAGATGTTAATTAGCAGCATCAAGGAGAGAAAGGAAGTGTCATTGCTTCAGAACACGATTGCTTTGAAGGGATTTGTTTTAGCCCTGCAGCTTGTCATTGTGGAATGCGTGCCCGCGCTAACCGAAGTTGTGCAAGATGGAAGTTCATCTGGTTCGGACGGCGAAACCGGTGGTGATGATAATACGTTAGAGATGGAGAAAGGGGAGAGGAGAAATATCAGCCCTGGTCACGCCCGCGACACAGATGCTGCCGGGAAGGTACTTATGTATACATGTTTCTCTGTTTTTGAGTGATTATAAGTATACCACTACCAGATTATTCTTAGGCAGAGTGATAGACTGATTATAAAACCACTTTCACCGTCGCAGGCTATTGTCGAGTCCATACTGCTTGATGCAAATGGAGAGATAACAGTACCTGAAGTTTATCAATGGTCAGACGATGAAGACGACGGTAGCGTGTCTAATATGGTGGGGTTAATAGAGCAGCGCTATGGTTTCAGCAATGACTGTTTTGTTGGTGGGGCAACAATACAGGATGTTATAAAGATGCGTGAAGAGTCAAAAGCTGAAATTGTAAACCGCAAGATAGCAAAATCGAAGGCCGGGACATCTTATCAGGCACAAGATGGGCTGGACACAGATTTGTTGGCCTCCATTGTGAGGGAATAACTGAAGGACGACTTCCAGCTCTTACATGGCAGCATATCAACCATCCAGGAATCATCTAATGGCTTCACTGAAACCATCCTTGTCAACATCAACGAGGTTTTTGGAATGGTACAAGATAAAGCCCGTGCTATTAAAACCCTCTCAGATCAAATTAGTAAGTTCACTCCTACACCGGCGGTTGCTACTGTCGACTCGGTGCCTCCCCGGCCAAAAGTGGTTAATGCGGGAACACAAACAATTGACGATTCCACAGACATAATAGGAAAAGCAATCAACTTTGCTAACCGGTCATCTGTCATTTCTACTGATGTAAGTTTATATTTAGATGGCTAAACTTAATCATGAACATCTAACAACTTGATTAGCCTGCTAATAAGAACTATATCCAGGATGTTGAAATGGGGTCCGAACCAAACACGGTTGCACATGGAGTAACTACCGATGGTTGCCAAGAAGGCGGGCAGGGAGAGCAGAACACATCTGAAGATGAGCAGTTACATCCTCCACAGACAGCCACAGTAGCTGAATCGGTACGTAACCGTTGACAACCTATTTTCCCTTACCTCACCATCTCTTTCCAAGTTTGTTTGATACTTTTGCCATAATTTATGAAAGCTGCAGCCTCTTGATCCAGCCTTGGTATTTCCCAACCCCACATTCTCGCTTGGCCTTACCCAGGAGGCAGTTCTGGTTAAAAATCCGAACTCCAATGTCAACGTTGAGACTGACCAGCAAGTTTCCGAAGACGACAACCACGTTGATGCAAACATACCAGAAGCAGATGGGTGTAGGAAAAGCAAGAGGCACAAGGTACCAACAAAGTCGCTCATGGCTGAGTACCAGTGTGACAAAGGATTTCTGAACCGTGCGAGAAAGGCAGTGGCTGATGCAATATACAAGGGAGGGGACATTGATTACTCGGCTAAATTTGGAGCTTTGATGGAGAAGATGAAGAAACCGTTGTAAGTGTATAGTTACTGAGATAAATTTTATATTAGATGTTTATTGATATTGTTAGCCGGCTAAAGTTGATGCACATCTCCATTTTATAGTGATCTAACTACTGCGAAGGGAACTCTTCAGAGCACCGAACTGAAGGAGGTCATTGAGAGAGCAACCCAACTATCGGCTAAGGTTGGTTCCTACCAATATGGCATCCTGCGTTTTAATGTAAATGACTGCAATGTGTGCTAAAGTTGTGGTCTTAACAGGTGGTGGATGTCCTAATGTTCCACACTAGTTCATTGTTCCGGTCCGGATCATCTCTTAACTATCTAGCGGGGCCAGTATTCATGGACACACAGTTCGTCTCCCAGTTCACCAAATTATACAGCAAGTTCTCAAAGTCGTCGAAAAAAGATAACTACAAGTTTAGTGGGGAGGTTACTGAGATGTTTATGCAGCTTCCGGCTTACGCTGATGCCGACCGTTTCTATTTCCCATTCTGCCTTGATAAAACTTACTGGGTTGGCATCTGCGTTGATTGTGGGACATGGAGCGTGACTGTCTTTGACTGCAACATCTCGATTAGGACTGACTACATGATGAACAAAGAAGTTAGACCTCTAGCATTGATGTTTCCTTATTTGCTGAAGCAGGTAGGCAGGCAGGTGGGCACGCGAGACTGCAAAGCAATGGCAATTGAAAGGCCCCGGAGCATCCCACAACAAAACGAAGTTAAAGACTCCGGAGTCTCATCCGTTTTTTTTATACAAGCGCATGCGGTCAGGGGGATCGATGCTTGCAAATGCATCACACCGGATGTCATAGCCAGCCATGTTGAGAGGCTCGTTGTGACTCTATATGAGGCATCTCTCGGCCTCCTCTGATCACGTCAATGTATTATTTTAGTTTTCTAATTCGAAAAACTCTCACCAACTTTTCCTTTGTTCCTGTTGTTGTAAGATGCTTGGATTTTTAAGATACTACATTTGACGGAGATTTAATAACGACCACTCTGTTTCATTTTTAATCGTTCATTTTGACTTTGCTTGAACATAGATGTAGTTGATTATTTATTAGCCGGCTATGTTTTCTTGTTGTATGATAAGTTAAAACTTGTACGTCCAACGCCACTGTGAATTATTTTTAACCAAAAAGCTTTGATTTTCAATATTATTGGTTTACCAACCCGAAATACCCATTTAGGCCCATTAACAAATTACTGTTCAAATAGGCCAATTTCCTTTATTTAAGCGGCATCGTTTTAGAGGATAAGGAAACACGTTAGAGGCTTTATTTGTACTTTCAATTCTTCAAAGCTAGCGGCGGAGACGACCATAGATCTTCGTATCAGGTGAATCTTATCCTCTCTTTATTTTTTCAAATATTATGCCACCAAAATCGATTAATCCCTCTCCCATCCCGATCCAACAATGTTGGTAATTAAATGTGCGATATGTTATGTTATTAGGCGTTGGGTATTATAATGGAAATGGGACCTGGAATTCCGCGTCGGTGCCTATGTGGAGCCCTGACAGTTGTTCTGACATCAAAAACCAAGGAAAACCCTGGTCGGAGATTCTACAGGTGTGGGGTTGTGTTTGGTGAAAACCACCTGTTTAAGTGGGCCGATGAAGCTCTTGTGGAGGAGATAGAAGCATTGGCAGAAAAGCAGACGGCCATAGCCAATTGCCTCATCGAAATGAAGGAACAAGTTGTGGACATTAAGAACGACATCAAAGAG
>NC_079518.1:7536503-7623877 GCF_000801105.2 Raphanus sativus | reverse complement strand
AAACAAAAAAATGTTACAAAAACTTGAAATCGCGTAGGATAACTTTAATGAGACTGCTGGTTTAGTTTATTATGGATGATTTCTTCCGCTTTACTATATTTGAATTCAGGTAACGCTTGTTAAATTTTCCAAATAGAAAATGCATGTCTCAACTGATAATTGAAGTATCTTATTAAAATTCAACATGCATGCATATATACGAATATGATAGATATGAGAAAGACAAGATTTACACGGCTTCTATAATTTTCAAAGATGTGAATGAAAGGATGGCTGAGATCTTCAATATCTTTTTTCAAACTCAGCATGATGCACTTTTATATTTTGTCTAGATTCTAACAAGATAGTTGAATGTTTTCTCTTGTTTTCTTTTGGGTGGTTTGATGGAATTTCAAGTGAGTCTCGGTATGGTAAAAGACCCATACCTCGTTGTCTTGTCTGCTTTGAAAGTCAGTAAACAAAACAAATTAAAAATGTGATCCTAAACATCCTTTTCACCTTTTTTTTACATCCTTTTATCCAAGTTCCTCTCCTTTTCTTTTATTGATTATATCCATGCAGAATATCAAAATAACTAATAAGCACCTTTTTATCAACGTCAAATAACCACCTAATATGTATGATTCAGGATACGTAGTTCAAACTCATGCTACTAGAGTGTGATTAGGTTATTCATCTAAAGATAAACTAATTAGTGTGTCTTTGAAAAATTATATACAATCATCAGCCACTGCAAAATATTGGCGATCCTTTTATTTTGCGTCCTAAAGACATTTAAACGAATGCCACCACCTAATTCATATCTCTAAGACCATAATACTATTTTAATGTCAAAATCATACTATTTTATGGTAATCTTAGCATCACAGAAAAAAAATTTATAATTACAACACCAAACTTAACACTAAAAAATATTTTATAATATTATATGTTTTTATTTTTGTATTTTTCATTTATTTAATTGTATATTTTATTATTAAAATAAATGGATAGTTTTTTAGTGGAGTGAATAGTGTCACACCAAATGTGATGCAAAATTATAATGTTACACTAAAATGGTGTGACTTTTGCAATTAGGTTGGAAATGATTTTAGTATAAAAACTACACTCGAATAGTGTTTTGTATTTGGTTTTGAAATTGAGCTTCTGATTTTCACTACTTGAGTATCTCCAACTCATTGTTATTTTCACTTTAAATCATTGTTATTTCTTCCTATAAAATAGAATTTTTTTTCTTTTATATTCAAGGGAAAAAATAACAGTCTCTAATTTTTACATTATATTTGAAAGATTATTATTATTATAGAGAAATACATTAGAGTAAATTTTATCTCTATTATAGAAATCAGAGAATATTGCAAAATATATTAGAGATGGTTTTAATCTTCATTTTGCGGATTTATTAATTACTTTAAACATAACATGATGGTTATATTAGGGACCACGAGATTATTAGGGTCTCTTACATAAATTCATCATCACACGTCAAATGAGACCTCTGAGATAACTTCTCACTTGGAACCTACAACCATCATTAACCTCGGTTTCTTAACTAGGGTTCTTAGCTGTAAGAAATGATTCTTAATTTTTTTAATATTTTAATTAAGAAAAGCTAAGAACCGTCTCTTAAATAAGAGATATAAGAGCCATCTCTTAACTAAAAAATATAAAAAAGACGAAAAAATGTCAAATCATGAGTTAATCATACCCTAATTATTTATTTTTAAAAGGCTGGTTGTATACTTTGTCTCTTTTTGAAAAGGGTAAGAGATGATTTCAACTCTGATAAAACGTATACTAAAGTATCCTCACTACGTAAGTTAGCGTCGCCAATGAGTAATGACTATAGGCTGATAGTACCAAACAACGCAATCTATACTATTAAAAATACAGTTTTGAAGCACCAGGGAGCGTCCACATCAGCGTAAACTCATTCTCCCGGAAGATGACACGTGTCATTATTAATTAAAAATAAATAAAAAAGTAAATATACAATAGAAGCAAAAATATATAATAAGTAAATATACAATATAATAAATAGAAATACTGTATTAAACATCTATCTAAAAGCAAAAATATATAATAAGTAAATATACAATATAATAAATAGAAATACTGTATTAAACATCTATCTAAAATTGTATAATAAAATAAATAATAAGTAAATATACCAAATAAGAAATAGAAGTATTACATTAAATATCTATCTAAAAATGTATAATAAAATAAATAATAAGTAAATATTGAAATATTGATATAATGTATAGTTTTACATTTTAATATACTGATAAATACAATTTCAAAAATAATAAATAAAATGTAAATACACAATTATAAATAGAATTACTAAATTAAACATATGTAATATTACCATGATATATATAATTTTGAAAATAATAAATAGTATGTAAATATACAACATTAGAAATCTATACTATTAAAAATACAGTTTTGAGGCACCAGGGAGCGTCCACATCAGCGTAAACTCATTCTCCCGGAAGATGACACGTGTCATTATTAATTAAAAATAAATAAAAAATAAATATACAATAGAAGCAAAAATAATAAAAGTAATATTATACAATAATAAATAGAAATACTGTATTAAACATCTATCTAAAAGCAAAAATATATAATAAGTAAATATACAATATAATAAATAGAAATCTGTATTAAACATCTATCTAAAATGTATAATAAAAAAATAATAAGTAAATATACCAAATAAGAAATAGAAGTATTACATTAAATCTATCTAAAATGTATAATAAAATAATAATAAGTAAATATTGAAATATTGATATAATGTATAGTTTTACATTTTAATATACTGATAAATACAATTTCAAAATAATAAATAAAATGTAAATACACAATTATAAATAGAATTACTAAATTAAACATATGTAATATTACCATGATATATATAATTTGAAAATAATAAATAGTATGTAAATATACAACATTAGAAATGAAAAATTAAACATATGTAAGATTACCATATATATATAATTTCAAAAATAATAAATAATATGTAAATACACAAATTATTAAATGGAAATACTAAATTAAACATATGTAAGATTACCATGATATATATAATTTTGAAAATAATAAATAATATGTAAATATAAAACATTAGAATGGGAAATACTACATTAAACATATTGCAAGATTACCATATATATAATTTCGAAAATAATAAATAATATGTATATAAGTAATATTAAAATAGTATTATTAAGTAAAAATACAATATTAAAATGGAAAAAAATACATTAAGCATTATAACATCTATCTTAAAATATAAAAACACAATTTAAAAAATAGAAAAGTATAATAAACACTAAACATCTATCTTAAAATGTAAAAATATATATTAGTAAATACATAATATACAAAATAATATTAATAAGTAAATACATAATATAAAAATAAAAATACATTAACCATTAAACATCTATCTTAAACTGTAAATATAATTTCGAAAAAATAATAAATAATATGTAAATATAAAAATTATAAATGGAAATACTAAATTAAACATATGTAACATTACCATAATATATATAATTTTAAAATAATAAATAATATGTAAATATACAACATTAGAAATGGAAAATTAAACATATGTAAGATTACCATATATATATATATAATTTCGAAAATAATAAATATATGTAAATATACAAAGTTATAAATGGAAATACTACATTAAACATATGTAAGATTACCATGATATATATAATATTTGAAAATAATAAATAATATGTAAATATACAACATTAGAAATGGAAATACTACATTAAACATATGTAAGATTACCAAATATATAATTTCGAAAATAATAAATAATATGTATATAATAAGTAAAATAATAAATATATGTAAATACACAAAATTATAAATGGAAATACTAATTAAACATATGTAAGATTACCATGATATATATATTTTGAAAATAATAAATAATATGTAAATATATAACATTATAAATGAAAAATAAAACATATGTAAGATTACCATATATATATATAATATCAAAAATAATAAATAATATTAAAATATACAAAATTATAATTGGAAATACTACATAAACATATGTAAGATTACCATGATATATTTAATTTTTAAAATAATAAATAATATGTAAATATACAACATTAGAAATGGAAATACTACATTAAACATATGCAAGATTACCATATATATAATTTCGAAAATAATAAATTATATGTATATAATAAATATATGTAAAATAATATTATTAAGTAAATATACAATATTAAAAATGGAAAAAATACATTAAGCATTATAACATTTATCTTAAAATGTAAAATACACAATTTATAAAAAATAGAGAAAACACATTAAGCATTAAACATCTATCTTGATGTAAAATATATATATTAAGTAAATATATAATATACAAAAGTAATATTAATAAGTAAATTCATAATATAAAAAATTGAAAAATACATTAAGCATTAAACATATAAAATGTAAATAAAAAATTATAAAGTGGAAAATACTACATCAGTTATATATAATAAGCCCTGGCGAGGCAAAAAAACTGGGAGAATAAGACTGTTTAGATCTTTGTAAAGGTTGGCGGTAATGATAAGTAAAATATTCTTATGGGAAACTTCTCTAAAAATATTCCTCGAGTTTCTCTTGATCTCATGTTGGAGCTCCATACAGTGTCTACATCATCGAAAAAAAATTCTCCAAAAGATGCCAAGTGCCATTAAGAAAATAAGAAAATACATATACAATAAATAAAATAGAAATATAACATTAACATCTATTGTAATATTATCAGTTAATATAAAAGCAAGAAAATTAGAATAAGTAAATATACACTATATAAGAATAAAAATAAGTAAATATTAAATAAAAAATGAAAAAAACTAAATTAAACGTCTATATAAAAATGTAAAGTAAAATAAACAATAAAAATATACAATATGAGAAATAAAAATATTATATTAAACATTTATTGTAATATTAGAATCTATTGTAATATTAGAATAAGTTAAAAAAACTAAACAGTAAAAAAATCTATAACATAAGAAATAAAAAAATTACATTAAACGTAATATTATGATTTGATATAAAAGCAAAATAAATTAAAATAAGTAAATATAAATTAAATATCTATATGAAAATATACAGTTAAATAAATAATAATTAAATATATAATATAAGAAATAAAAAATTTTAAACATCTATCATATTATAAGAATAAAAAACAAATAATAAATAATATACAATATAATAAATAGAAAACTACATTAAACATCTATAGGAAAATGTATATAAAATAAATACTAAGTAAATATACAATAATAATAAATGGAAATATTACATTAAACATCTATTGCGATATTACCGTTGTGATATAAAATAAAAAAATTAGAATAAATAAACATACAATATAAGAAAAAATAATATAATAAGTAAATATACAATATAAGAAATGGAAAATATTAAAAATCTATCTGAAAATATATAGTTTTACATTTTATTATTTTCAATATATTTTATGAGTAATTACAATATAGGAAAACGTAATATAACAATACAAGAAATAAAATATTACATACATTAAACATCTATCGGTAAAATAAAATAAGTAAATATACAATATAAGAAATATATAATAATAAGTAAATATGCTATTTAAAAAATAAAAATATACATTAAACATATATCATAATATTATCATTTGATATAAAAGCAATAAATTAATAAGTAAATATAACAAAATAAGAAAAATAAAATAATAAATAAATTTACAATATAAAAATTGAAAAACTAAAATCAATATTTGTCGGAAAAAAATTATAGTAAATAAATAATAAGTAAATATACAATATAAAAAATAGATAATACATTAAACATCTATTGTTATATTAGATACGTAAATAAACTATATATTAGTTATATGTACAAAAATAAGAAAGATAAAACTATATTAAACGTATATTTGAAAAAATTATAGTGAAATAAATATACAATATAAGAAACTGAAATATGACACTAAACATCTATCGTAATATTATATTTGATATTAAATAAAATCAAGAAAATTAGAAATGAGAAACTATATTAAACATCTATCTAAAAATGTATAGTTTTTTTTCAATGAAATATGTGTAAATATACAATATGTATAGTTAAATACGTTTTTCTATATGTTACTCCTTGTGATATTGTTTTCTATTTCTATTAAAAATAAATATTAATTATATGTACAATAATTTTAACGTAAAAAAATGAAAACTCTCTATTATGCAAACCATAAATACAAACCACTCATGTATTCATACAACATTCAAAAATACAATGTGAAAAATAATAGATATATAGTTAACATTTGAAAATCAAAACTCATAAAATATAAATAAAAGAAATCATCAAATAGTGTCCATATCTGAATACAAATCCCAATTCCGTAAAAGCCACATGGCTTACATTATAAAATAATAATAGGTAAATATGCAATATAAGAAACATAAATATTACATTAAATATCTATTATAATACATTCGATACAAAAGCAAAAAAAGAATAATTAAATATACAATATAAGAAAAAATAAATAATAAATAATAAATACAAAAAAATGAAATAGTACATTAAACATCTCTATAAAAATGTATAGGTTTACATTTTTAAGTAACTATACAATATAAGAAATAAAAATACTAAATTAAACATTTATCTGAAAAATGTATAGTTTTACATTTTTATTATTTTCAAATATTTTAGATGAAAAACTGCTTATCTCGCTCTCAAGCACATCGTTATAAATGTTTTTGCAATGAAACAAGACTTATCCTGATTCATATGACAAAACGAGCTATCGAAGGTGAAATAGTCACATGTACACATGTTGGTGAAAGAATATCATTCCCAAAAATCATTTTATCTCCAATAGTCCCATACCACTAATTCATACTTAATAGAAGATGATTTCTAATAAGAGTATGAAATACAATAATCATAAACAAAAGAAACATAAAAATGCAAAAAGAAAAAAACCATTATTCAATCCTACGGTTATAGCGTTTGCAAGTGCGACGGAAATATAGAACAAAGACTGCATTTAGATAAAAATATATGTTTTCCACCATTAAGATGAAGAGATTGGCTAGAAAAAAATATGAGAATATTACCATGCACATGATTGTTTTTAGTCATTTCAGCTTATCACAAAAATGAGTAAGAATCATTATTTCCTAAGAACAAAAAGAAAAGAAAACATATCGAGTTACAACTTTCTAGAATAATGGTAAGGAGTAATGAACAATAACTAAGAAATCAAGTCAAGTCCTAAAATCGCTACCCCAACGTAAGTAACGGTTATTAGTTAGATGTGTCTTATAAATTAGAATAAACTTTGAAAATTTATATTTTATAATTTGTAATTTGATCTATAAAATGATTAGATTCGGTTTATATAAGTTTATAATTTGTAAAATAAATAGACAAATTTGACTTAATAAAAATTAACTTTTTTTAGATAGAAATGAAAATAGTTTAAATATATTTAAATTATTTGTATATTATTGTCCCGCCCGTAGGGCGGGTTTAATCCTAGTCATTCGTAAAATGTCAGTTGTTAGTCCCTCTGTTTCATAATACATGGAGTTTTGACTTCATTGTTCAAAAATTAAGTAATTTGTGTTTTAATATAATTTTAAAAATATAATTTAAAAATTATTCAACTAATTACAGAAATGACTCAACATCCAATTGGTTATACAATTTCTAGTAAAGTTAGAAATAACATAAAAAATCAAAATATTATTTATTTTGAAACAACAAAAATTTTCTAAAACATCATATAAAAAAGAGCAAATTAGTTCAATACCCTAAAATAAGTGGGATACCATAGAATGGGGGGAAAATGATAAAGATGTGGGTAAGAAAATTGGGAAATAATGTGTATGGAGTGCAAATAAAGTGGATTTTGTGTATATTGAATGCAAATGAGTGGATTTTGTGTGTATAGGCGGTACAGGAGGTCTTTTAAAGCATCGTTTATTAGTGATTGCAATCATTTGTTAACAAACATTAAATAGTGGTAAAAAGTGTTCAGCCGAGTCAAATTAAATATAAATTGTGTCCAGGTATATTGATCTATACTAAATTAAGATGAACGAAATGGAAACAATGTTTTCATTTGATTAAATCCTGCGCTCCGCAGATGAAAGATATTAAGAAACCGAAATGATCAATTTAGTAAGAAAATCTCATGCACACGCTAATAGAGCAAGACCACGTAACTCACGAGGATGGACCTCAAAGACGATATAATTCTTCAATTTGAAGATTTGTCCACAAAATAAAAGACTGGACGATTGGTAAGCAAGTGGATTGAGGGAGCCTAGAGATGCGCAGAAACTAAACTTATTATTGCACAAAACCTTCCATGATCCGACGGTGGGGGTTTCACAAGAGAAGGTGGTGGAAGGTGCTTAATTAGAATCTGGTGTGAGTGACACCGTCCTTTTGAAGGTGTTCCCAAGATGAATATAAAGTAGATGTGTCGTATTTTCATTGGCATATAAGTACAAGATTGAAGTAGGATTGGACTTTCGTTGTGTACTTCGTTGATAAGTATAAGTACTCTAAGTCTTTAACTTCTTACAACAATCCAATCACTTTGACTATCTGTGTTACGCGTGAATATTTGCGCGTTAATCACACACGTACAGGGCAGTCGAAGAATCATGGTTGTTTGAAGAATCTTGTTAAAAGATATGAATTAAGGAACCCTAAAAGTGTAAACTGACTCTAGTATACATAATAGTTAAAGTTTTTTTGAGTGTAGTATATAAGCTAAAGTTTGTTTTTTTGGTGTAAATATAAGCTAAAGTTGGACAGACGATTCTACACGTAGTGTTCGATATCAATCGTCATACAGATTCTTAATTTACCTTCTTTTCTTTTTTGAAAACTACATAATTTACCGTTTAGTTTACAAAATTTTGATTACACCGGTTTTACATGTCTGACTAAATGTTTGAGGCGCTAAACATTGATTCACCATTCGTTTAATCCGTATTCACCGTCCGTTTAGCGCATAGAGGTTTCTTGAACACTAATTATAATTGTCAATCTGAAGGTTTTATACAATTAAGCTATATTGGTACAACTATTTATTAAAAATCTAATATTATACTGTCAAAACTTTTGTATGCCAAGTCCATTAAACTGGCATGCTTCCATAACAGATATACTCTTGTGGAAATTAACAAACAATAGGTGTTTAAGTCCATTATGTTCCATAGTCCAATATCATCATCATCATCTGTTTGTTATATAGGCCCATTTGATGCAAATCATTTTGTCTTATCTCATAGTTTTTTACCTTTCCTTTCTTTTTTTTTTCATTTTGAAGATTTGGTTATGTTATCTTTCTATATGATTTGTTTTCTAATTATTTAGAGGGTGTTATTCGTTGATGTATTTTAATAGAGTGTGAATTTAAACACAATATTCAAATGATGATTTTTTAAAAAAATCTAGTGTTATTCAATGAATAATTTAAATTCAGTTTTTAAAATCTAGTGTTATCCAATTTTTAAGGATTTTAATTTTTTTTATATCTATACTATTATTTGTAAAATGATTTTTCGCAATGAATCTCTCACTTTAAAAATTAGAGCGGCTAATATCGTTGTTATCCTTAACGAATTATTAAATTTTATTTATTATATATGTATTGTTTATAAATTAACGAATACATATATCATTATCTCTAAATAATCAAATCTACCTTTTTTTTTGTTCAAATAATCAAATCTACCTTTTACTCACAAATATGTTAATGTATTACATATCACATCTACATGTAATACAATTAATTTGTGCTAAACAAAACTCATCCCAAATAGATAATGGTATATGTAAGTATACGATATCCACTATGTTCCACGCAATCGCAGTCCTTATATTGTAGAGCAACTAGCCATTTCCGTATTCACATATAGATGAAATTTCAAAAATTGATTTTAAATGAATAAATCTAATTCATATTTTCTGTTTTGTATAAATAATTAATTACATAATCCCCAAAAATAAAGATTAATTTGTTTAAATAGTAAATACAACCCTGAATTAAAAAAGGAATTGAATTAATAAATCTATAAGATAATATTTAGTGATTTTAATAATATCATTATCTATGTATTGTGTGATTGCTTATTTCTTCAGAAAAATTGCAGCTTTCGCAAAACAACTTATCTTTTTTTACGAATTTTCCTTTTATTGAGCAAAACCCTATCTATATATCTTTATCTAAAAACAATATTTCTAATCATAAATATATATGTATGTATTCTGATTTACCATCAAAGAATTTTTATTTTGTAAAAGACTTTATCATGTACATTGTAAATTATTAATACTTGATTTGTTGTTGGATTTGTTTTGAAAACATAAAGACTAACTTGTTTTTTTTATTTTAAATTAATTTGTAAGATCGATATCCTGCATACGCGGACAAAATACATAGTTTTCAATTGATTTCAAATCATATCTTACGGAGTCTTATGAATAAATGAGTGAACTCAGAATCCAAAATATACTGCATAAAATTTTAAATTCTTGAACTTAAAAATTTAAATATGATAGATTACACATCACTGATCAAATAACACCACTTTAGATATTTACCAGAAGCTTTCCCAAAAAACCGGTTTAGGTATTGCTTCACACACTCAAACAAACCGAGAAAAATCTCTAAAACCAAAATCTGGCAAAACGTGTCATTCAATCGTGTTTCCAATCCAAATCTATGATGACATGTTTAGTATGCCCTTACCAATGGGCCTTTCTTAACGACCCATCAAACAAACCGTAATCAGTCATTTAATTTTCCAAATTCATGTGCATTCCTCAGTAATCACTTTTACATATTATATGTAAGTATATATATATATATAAAATGTAAGTAAGTAAGTAATGTAAAGTATATATATATCACTTTTACATATTAACCGGAGCTTCTAACTCAGTTGGTAAAGGGTTCACATCTGTGACTTCCGTCACCTGGGTTCGAATCTCGGCCACTGGAGAATTAACATTTCGGCATCGTCAGGGACAGAAGACCGACATATGGCAATACGTGACTAGTCTGTACCACTTCTGTGGGGCCAGGATACTTCTGTATAATTCACAAAAAAAAATCACTTTTACATATTTATGAAAAACAAGCTTTGAGGTCAAGTTTAATGCTTTCTTGTTTGGTTTAATTTGTTTTGTTAGAGGCAGCGCCCGTCCACTAATAGTAGAGGTCACACTCAAAACAAGGAATTACCTCTATAACTTAAAAAAAAAAAAATCAATGAGCAGATTTTGCATTAAAACTTTCTGAATAAATGATTGGGCCGTAAGCGACCGCTTATACTGATTACCCTCCGGGCCGGGCCTGGTTAGAGGTGAATGTAAAGTTCTTGTTTATTTCCTGTGTGGCTGTGTGTGAGCAGAAATGTAAACTATTTGTTTTGATTATGTCACGCCAATCTATCCACTAGTTGGTTTGTGAAAGAAAAACTGATAACAGAATTACTTGTTCACGTAGAATGGAATGATGTTGGAAGCTACGAGTGACGTTAATTATGTATGTAAAAGAAAACTTGGAGATGAATACACTGGAAAAGATACCTTCATGAGTTTTTTATAATATTACACCAAAAAAAAGATACCTTCATGAGAAGGTATTGTGAAGAAATATAATATTACAGAAAAATAAAGGGTGAATATTAAAAAATAAGATAGAGACAAATACTGCAAACAGATTCATAACTGAAATAATTGAGGAGGAGGATTGGGCGGTTATGTCAGATTATCACATGACTTCTTTAACCACGAAAAAATAAACGATGGAGCCTTGCTCCAAAAACATCTCCAACGTAAATTTCTATATTTTCTTCTAAAATAAAATTTTTTATTATAGAAATAAGTTTACTCCAATTTATGTGTGAGATTCTAATCACCACAGCTAATGGACCACCAACATCCATTCTCCTTTGGGGCCCATTTTATTCCAACCATCGATCCGTTAATTTTCCAAGACTCGAAATCACTGTTTACTAACTCTGTAATCATCATCTGATTTTTTTCCGTGCTTTGGACTCACTCGTACGGCATCGCGAATTACTTTTCAACAGATCATCCATCTTTTCACTACTGATCCGATCTTTCTTCGTACTTTGGCCTCACTCGCACTGTATCGCGAGCCATCCATCATTTCACTACTCCAACCCAAACACACTTAACTCTGAAATTCTAAATAGATGTGTGAGGGAAAAGTAAATCAACTTTGGTGATATAAGTAACTAAATCAATTCTCTTAAGTCTTTCCACATATCACAAATCGGAATGTTACAATATGTTTTTATAATAAAATTACTTTATTTTACAGGAAAATATAGAGAAATCTTATTTTTTGTCTTTATATTTAGAAATAAAAATAATAATTCTCTGTATTTTCTTCAATAAGTAGAGGAACTCTATTATAAATACATGTTTTATAGTAAATCCACCTCTATAATAGAATTATTTTATTTTAATAGAAAATATAGATATGAATATAGAGGTGAGTTGAAGATGAACTAAGAGTATATCTAACCTACGGCTACTTTTGTCTCAATTATAGCATTTATAATCAATTTCACTTCAACTCATTGCTATTTATTCCTCTAAAATAGAAATTGCTATTTTCTATATTTAGGAGAATAAATAGCAATCTTTATTTTTTACTCTATAAAATATAGATTATTATTATAGAAAAATACAGTAGAGCAAACTTCATCTCTATTATAGACATCTTCTATTTTAGAGTAGAATATAGCAAAATATACTAGAGATAGTCTAAGACTCTCTATATTGTCTCTATTTTTAATAGTAGAATTCTAATTAACAATAAAGGTGGTTTCACTTCGGTATATTTCAGTACTACATGGAAGTAAAATTCATATCTATATAAGAAACTATAGATATGAATTTCATGGTAGTTCAACTATTTTACAATAAAGGTGGATTCACTTCAATTCTATTTTTAATTAAATGAGTGTAAGTTCGGTAGATATACATGAGATTGCTAGTCTGGTAACAGTAGAGCTGGGTCATGGACACAAACAAAAGTTGGATAACAGAAACTAGTTGAACTTTGTATTCCCTATTTAATCGAACTTTTTCACTTAGTAAAAACAAAATCAACATTTTCTATGAATGTTAACATTATTTGGGACGGTTTTAATCCAAAATTTTAAGCGAAAGTCAAAACGGTCGGTGACTCTCGCTTAAAATGGGCACCTTCAGTTGTCACATGCGAGAAGCACGAGCGAGACATTTTTGTTTATTAAACCTTATCAAAGGCCACCCACTTCGGTTTAAAACTTGGTTAAAGACACATATTTGCCTCCCATTTCTTCCAATCGCGATTTTTCTCTTCTTTTTTGTAGATAAAAATTACTTCATATTATAAGAACAATCAATAGTCAGGATGGGCCGCCACCTCGTGACAAGAGAATCTACCGTGAAATGGGAACGTGACATGATCCACCCAAAATTCTTGAATCTTCAGTTTTTTCTATTTATATCTACTAAAAATATAGAGATATATATATTTTCTTTTTCCTTCCGAGTATTTCATTGATATAACCAAGTACAAAAGAACATTCAGGATGCACTTTGACAAATCTACTTACATCCAAGAGATCATAGATAGCATACTTCACAAGCGAAGAGCTTCACTAACAAAAAGGTTCATCCAAAGCCGACCAATGAGAAAAATCTAATGAAACATTCGTTTTAACTCCTCAAAATTTTTGAAAAAGATTATATGGACTTACACCTCTACATTTAATTTTCAAAAATTCAGATGTCCAACTATTGATTTCTTTTCTAATTCGCTTACAACTTCCAAAATCTCATAATTGACATGTCAATAACCATCAGGGTTGACTTAGAGCAACATATAACTGAAATCTATTGTTCTCCATCACACTATGTGCAATAAGCCGAGCACCATGTTGGCTCCAAACGATTCAAAGTATACTTTCCATTCCAGACAATTGCCAAGTTTTATCTGATTAGAGATATACAGATATATCTATAAGAATTGCACACTTGCTAGCCAAAAAAAAGAAAAAAAAAAAAGAACACAGTTGATTACTTGGAAGTCAAAAACTATAGAAACATGCATCTTTGAACCATCAAGTATCTTATAGGGAAAATTCCTTAAAAATATACCAACTAAATTTCTTTTGCCGAAAGAATACACAAACTTTTTTGGCTTCCCGAAAAATACACAAACTAATTTTGATTGTCCATAAAATACACGAACTTTTGAATTTTGAAGGTTTCACACCTCGATTTTAACGGTGTAAACAGTGACTAACAGAATAGTAAGACGCCGTTAGACGCCGTTAACTCTGATTAAAAAGTTCATGTATTTTATGGACAACCAAAATTAGTTCGTATATTTTTCGGGAAGCCTAAAAAGTTCGTGTATTTTTTCAGCAAAGTTAATTTAGTATGTGTATTTTTAAGGAATTTTTAAATGAAGTTTGGATATTTCATATACTATTCAGAGGCTAAATATCTGGATCCAATACATATCCAAAATTTTATATTTGTAAACTTTCGGTTTGGTTTTGGACCGAATATTTTCGGATCAGTTTCGATCCAAGTTTTTGAATCCGGCTAAAATATCTAGACCTAGTCTTGACATTTTAGCCGGATTCAAAAACTTGGATTGGAACTGACCGAAAAATATTCGGTCCAAAACCAAACCGAAAGTTTACAAATATTTGCTGGGTCCAAAACTCTTCTACTTGAAAGAATTGAAACCAAAAAGAACTGATCCGAATAGACATGAGCCTAATAAAATCGACACGAATAGATTCAATCCGACAAGATCTTTCTGCTAACAATTTTTGCAATATTTTTTAGTTTTGTTTTTGTAACAGAAACATTTTTAATTAATATGAAACTTTCAGTGTAAAATTTAGAGTTGTTTGTGAATTTTTAGATATATATGATAGATTTCGACTAAATTGGACTCAACAAATATTTGTAAACTTTTGGTTTGGTTTTGGACAGAATATTTTTGGGTCAGTTCCGATTCAAGTTTTTGAATCCGGCTAAAATGTCTAGACATTTTACAAATATAAAATTTCGGTCTGTATCATGTGATAGAGAATGTGTTTTTTTCAGGTCTTTGGGTCGGGTTTGGGCCGTTTTTCGGGATATGGATCTTTCAGATCGAAAATATTTGGTCCAAAACAAAACTGAAAGTTTATAAATATAAAATTTTGGATATGTACTGGGTCTAGATATTTAGCCTCTGAATAGTATATGAAATATCCAAACTCCATTTGAAAATTCCTTAAAAATACACATATTAAATTAACTTTACTGAAAAAATACATGAACTTTTTAGGTTTTCCGAAAAATACACGAACTAATTTTGGTTGTCCATAAAATACATGAACTTTTTAATCAGAGTTAACGGCATCTAACGGCGTCTTACTATTCTGTTAGTCACTGTTTACACCGTTAAAATCGAGGTGTGAAACCTTCAAAATTCAAAAGTTCGTGTATTTTATGGATAATCAAAATTAGTTTGTGTATTTTTTAGGAAGCCAAAAAAGTTTGTGTATTTTTTTAGTAAAAGAAATTCAGTCCGTGTATTTTTAAGGAATTTTCCCTATCTTATATAATAAAGTTGGCTTTTTTTTCTCCTTGGGGGGAATCAATACACGTGGCAAGGTATCATTAATTATCAAATCCCGTTCTGCAGCTGGACGTAATGTTGCTATGGGCTTATGGTTTTATTGGGCCAATAACTATATAATCATACTAGCCAAAAATCATTTAGGGTATCTTTATTTAGATCATGCAGATCAAGAGTTGAGTCGCCTGCTCCTTCGGAACTCACCAATCCCGATCAACTTCTATGTAACAGATTCATATTTTTCACTGCTTATCCCATTCTGTCGCATTTAATCAGCTTCATCATCATAAAAGGTAACCGATTGATCCTCGGCATATAAATGTGTTTGCTGAGCAAACAGCTTCACCATTCCGATATATGAAAGAACAAACTCTGTCAAGGATGGAAAGAATGCTGGAGAAGCGAACATCAATCGTGACAGGGCACCGAGCGACCCCACTCCGCTAGATCCCGAAACCAAAACTCCTCCACATCTTCCCTGCCGTCCTCGAACATGATGTGGGGAATTTGAATTTCTTTTACAAGATTTTTTAGAATTTGAATTATTCTTTTTTTTGGTTACTAGATTTTGAAGAATTTTAATTTTTTACAAGATTTTAAGAATTTGAATTTTCTTTATTGTGTTCTTCAGTTAGAGAAAATTATATATATGGGAGATCTCCTGAAAATTACAATTTTGAAGGCCACTGCAAATTAGTAGACATTAATTGGCTAGGCAAAAAATCAGATATATTTGAGAATATTTCCTACTGACAAAGGCTGTAAAAAAAGATCTAATTTATTTTCTGCAAGTTGTTTTGTGAGATGAGCTCAGCTTTGAACAAGATGTAGGGAGAGGAAACAACGTTTGTGATTAGATGGAAAGGCATAACTTTTAGTTAAATTATAATTATTTGGTCATCGTGTTACAAGACCTCTTATATGAAGTGTAAGTGTGAGGAATTTTCTTGTCCAAGCCTCCGGCTAAGAATCTTTGCTCTTCTTGAAGAAGAACAAAAATAAGACAAGGTCTGGATTCTTAAATTAATTTGGAGAAACATTGTTCGACTTATATGATTTAAGTATAAGTTTGTTTCACTTTGTCTGTGTCTTACTTTTCATTTTTAGTGTATTTAATAATTGGTTTGAACAACAATAGTTTTTTGTCGTGTTGAACACATTGTCAAAACAACAATTATGTGAAAAAAAATTAAATGTGATTGTGAGAAGAATAGTCAACGATTTACAAATTCAAAATATTATTTGTTTAAAAAAATCGAAGATTGTAATTTTAATTGAGCGTATAACTAAACACAAGTTAGAGTTTACATGTTTACGATTTTATGGCATATAACATTAGATGTTATAAGAAGGGTATATTAAAATTCTGAATGGGTGATATGTTCTTCAAATCTGGAATTCTGTAAATTTAACCATATACATGTAACTAGCTAACTTTATAAAAGTTTGGTTCTATTACTTTAATCTAACATGTTGAAGAGTTTATGAAAAGTTATATTTGGTTTGGTGCAATGCACTGACTGGAAATTTTAGTTTTTATTGTACTGTTTGTAATCGTTCTTTAAAACCATTAGATTACATAATCACCAAAATAATAGAATAAATATTTCTTAAAGTGTTATTTAATATAGACAAAACTAATTAAACAATTGAAAAATATAATTTATCATTTTAATTGTCTTAAACACATCGGTTTACAACAAAGAGAGTTCATCAAGTCAAAATAACAAAGCAACACTTAAAGCTATAGTCATCTCCTTCTTTGTGTGAGCTTTTTCATGGTTTTTAGATGAATATTATGTTGAAACCATCTAGAGCCTAGAAACTCAAGACATAGAAGAGACAAAGACGAGGATCTTCAATGATCTATGCCCTTCAGATTGCACCACCGTTCACGATATAGAGATGGATATGCATTAGAAGTATCCGGGAGCAAAGAGAAAAGAGAGTTGATAGAGATCGAGAGGAGGGCTTGGGTTTTTTTTTCACTGGAGAAATAGGTGAATAACTCATCCTATGAACATAATATTCACCTACTTCTTTTCGCTGTAGAATTAGGTGAATAACAGTAAGAAAAAAAACTTTATTCATTTTTATAAGCATAATACTTAGAAATTTTGGTATAGTCTCAAATATTGGTTGTGTGATATTTTTGATAATTTTATGCATATATTTAACGTTCGCTAATTTTACAAAATAAGTTTAAAAACTGATGGAAAAAGTAAAACAAAATTTAAATGTCTTTATATTTGCCATATTTTCTTCTAAAAACACAGACAAAAAATATTTCGAAACTATTAAAATATATATTATTGTAAAAATCCGGCGCGTAGCGCCGGCAAACCCCTAGTAACTGTATATAGATAGATGATGGTCTTCCTCATATAATATTGTGTTTCTTTTTTTTTGGAAGAGGGCTTTATATATATGATTTTTTTAACAACTATTTTATTTAAATAAATATAATATTACAAATAAAAATAAGAAAATGATAAAAACACAACCAAATGAAAAGTTAAGATTATAGAACATTACAATACAAATACTAAAATATGAAGAATCCATCTTGCTTCTCTTCAAGTAACACCATTTCTGTTTGGATATCATCTTTTTGATGAAACTCCAAATTCTGTTTTGCAGTATTTTTGTATAGCATCTTCCAAATTTCAAATATGATATATATATATAATCATTGACAAAAAATCAATTTAATGATTCTCTGAAAAAACTAGTAAGTAAATCTGTCAATTTTTCAACAATTCTAAGAACATCACCATACAACAACAAAAATTGATTTGTCGTTGAAATTCCACCAATAAAGATGTTGAACTTCTATCTCCATGAAATTTATTTACCACAAAGGTTGCCATGGTAATAGTCTCCAAAACAAAGCGGTTAAGATAGAAATATGATTATATTATTTCCAATTTGATTATGATTATGTTCCAATTTGATAAGATATATTAGTTTTCATTGGCGACAAAGATGAAAGTATATCTTATATAGTGATCTCTGAGTAATATTTGATTTATTTTTATTTCCAAAAACGATACAGTTATCATTGTTTCTATAGAGAAAATATAAGAAAAAAGTTTTTTAGCTACGCGAAGTTTACACTAATATGGTGGAAACCATCTAATGTATGAAAATGTGTCAACAACTACACCAAGTTTATGTTAATACATGACATATGTACGAGGTATATGATAATATGGTGGCAACATCACAATCGAGTTTAATTGATCTTAAGTTAAGTTAATGAGGTCAATCCGAAATTTATGAAACTTAATAACTTAATTGATTTTATTAATAAACTTAATAATTTTTAAACTTAACAAAATTAATAATTTATTAAAATTAATAAACTTAAGGAAAAAATTTAATAATTTAATAAATTTATTGCTTAACAATTATTAATTAAGTTTAATAATTTATTAAGTTTAAAAACATTATTTTGTTTATTAAGTTTACTGTCAAATAAAATATTTATTTTATTAAGTTTAATAATTATTAAAATCAATTAAGTTTATTAAGTTTCATAAATTACAGATTGATTTTATTAATTTAGATTAAGATTAATTAAACTCAATTGTGATGTTGTCAAATATTATCATTTATTTCGTATATGTGGTATGTACTAACATAAATTTCATATAGTTATTAACAGATTTTCATATTAGTTGAACTTCGTGCAGTCGGGAAATTCTGATCCTTTTCAATACATGATTAAAGTATATGCATAATAGTTATTTCAGTTTTCAAAAATACTATATGCATAATAAAGTGACGACTCTTCTTCATATTCATTGTTTTCTTGCTTTCGTCCGTCTCATATAGATTCTTGGAAATCGTTTGACCAAAAAAAAAGATTCTTGGAAACTGAGCGTAAATTCAGAAGTTCACAGACATCCATATACATAACTATACGATTCTCAAAACAAATACTACTGTCAATATGCATGTCTGTGGGTTAACACGTTTACAACTTAAAAAATACTTACTCTATTGAACCAATATAATTTAATAACCGTAATTATATTTTTCTAGTTTACAAATGTGAAAAAATCTATTTGAAACAAGTTTTTTTTTTTTTTGTTTAACATGGGGATATCCCGGGCCGAAGCCCAGACTAATCACTAAGAGGAAGTGCAGCCCACGGATGGACATTCTCTTCGGGTTTTCAAATGGGCTGAAAACATGGCCCATATCCGCGTGACTATAAATCAGAGTAATCTGAGTGGTAACGGATTCGAACTCAGGTCCCTTGGGAATCCTGAAAAGATAAGAAGTATCTAATAACTCCACACCGTATCCTCGATTTACACACACAGACATACTAATATTATACACAAACTTAGTTAATTTGACATAAGGAAATCAACCACGAAAAAGATGTAATTGTTTTTTTTTCTTTTTTGAACTGAAAAAGATGTAATTGTTTGGTTTGGTAAAGATTTGCTCCTGAAGTGACATCATCATGCTTCAAACCACCGGCAGATTGAATGGTCTTCAAGTCCCCATGTATCTGGAACTGAAAAGTTCACTATTTGTGACTGATGATATGTGTCGGTAGCAAAAAAACTGGAATCATTTGTTTAGCTTATAATGACGTTAGAAAGTAAAGATAAACGGCTCATAGGATTGTTCTAAGCGTTTGAAAAATATATGTATGTACGTAACATATTCGCTTATTATACATATCTGAGTGAACAATAACTTCATAAGTCGTAAGCCATGACAGGTCTTTTGAAATATTGACATATATGTGAACACCCATCTGGAGAAACATAATTATGTGATTTAACAAGTTTTTTCTTCTGGTGTTCAGAAAAAAAAAACAAAGTTTTTTCCACTAATATTGTGTTAATTTTGAGTCTGAGACGATAGAAATTTACAATCTAAAAGATAATTCCATCAGCAAGTTAGAAAAGAATAGTAAACTATTTGAATTACAGACGAAGGATTTGACCCCATAGATCTTTGAAGTTTGAACTTTTGGTGAAATACATATGTCGCAAGGGAAAGAGATTGTGTTCCCGAGTTCTTTGTTTGGTCGGCTGTACCGCAAGTTTCTGCTTTCTTTACGAATTCTAAATTACTTTGTATTTTTATATAAATAGAATGGTTAATATTTAATCCTTGTCGTGTAAACACTCATAAATATTTGTGAAATAACCCTAGATATTATGAGTAAGACGGTAAATTGAATAACTTAGTAATTTATCTTTTAATATTAAGATTTTATACGGAATAAGATAGTTACAAAATTTTAACATTTAGACCCCTAAGAAAATGGTTACATAAGAGAAACTTAGTAGCTTACTAAGCTACTTACCGGATACTACGACCATTACAGGCTTCCCCAAGCAAAGGATCAGGCAATATAGAAATCGTTACATTGGACTAAACACAAGTTTAACAAAAACTGTCAAAACGGTTAACCAGGGTTCATGGTCTGGTGGTGATTAACTTGAAGACGAAAACTTAATACGGTGAAACTAACAGGGTTTGAGTTCTAACTACAAGAGAATTAATATTTCGGCATTGTCAGATACATGGGATCAACACGTGGCAACACGTAATTAGTCTAGGCCAATTCTATGGAATCAGAATACCCATCTATAATTCAAAAACAAAAATCAAAAACGGTCAACTTGATCAATTTGTTACGGTGAATAAGAGAAAGAAACATTCGTTATAACATGGTTCTACAAATAGATATAGACGGCAAATCAGTGTCCCAAGAAATTTTTATTGAAATTCAATTTATCCAATTCAAACTGGTTTAAATCATTCTAAATCAGTTTAAACGATTAAATCGGTACTAGACTAAATCTGTTAAATAAACTAATAACATTAGTAAAAATCTACAAAAGTTATCTATTATCCTTTTTATATATCTAGTTTTGATAACTTATCAAAATAATTTTATATTAATTTTGATAACTTATAAAAATAATTTTATATTTAAGCCTAAAATTAAAATATTTTATATTATATTATAATACATAAAATAAATCAATAGTTTGATAACTCCAGTTTTTTTATGCCACGAATAATTTGCTCAATCACTATTATTCTACAGAATACCCAGATATCGCTTACCGATTTCTTAAATATTGGTTATAAATATTAAAGATCTACTAGGTGTCACCATGTGCAGTAAAATTGTTTTCAAAATTTAATTTACATTTAAAATAAGGTTTATTAAATATTATAGATTTTATTATTTTTACCGATATTTAAATATGAATTTTATTTATTTAAATATTAAATTAAGATAAAATGATTTTTTATGTAAAAATATATTGTATAATTATCAAAAATTTGAACTAACAATATTTATAGAATCTGTAGATATATAAGAATCTAATGATTCTACGATTAGAAATCAAAATTTTTAAAATTGTAGCAATTTTTAAAGATTTAGTAATACAAAATGTATAATTATAGAAAATAAAATATAATATAATTTCGAAATTTTAATGTTATATATGAATATATTTATTTTATAGATGATGTATGTGATATTATCATATTTAAAAGAAGTTTACCAGAAATAAATATCAATATTAAATGTAAGGTATGAGTTATTACCATATTCTTAAAAGTTTACCAAAAATATAAATCAACATTAAATGAAATAATCCATGTCATATTTTTTGGAAACCATGTCATCAATTTTAGTAGTCATGTCATATTTGTTTTTTGTGAAACTGATTGTAGAAGGTTTATTAAATATTATAGATTTTATTATTTTTACCGATATTTAAATATAGATTTATTTATTTAAATATTAAATTAAGATAAAATGATTTTTTATTTAAAAATATATTGTATAATTATTTAAAAATTGAACTAACAATATTTATAGAATCTGTAGATATATAAGAATCTAATGATTTTACGATTAGAAATCAAATTTTTTTAAAAATTGTAGCAATTTTTTAAAGATTTAGTAATACAAATTGTATAATTATAGAAAATAAAATAAAATATAATTTCGAAATTTTAATGTTATATATGAATATATTTATTTTATTGATGATGTATGTGATATTATCATATTTAAAGAAGTTTACCAAAAATAAATATCAATATTAAATGTAAGGTATAAGTTATTACCATATTCTAAAAAGTTTACCAAAAATATAAATCAATATGGTAATAAGTTATTACCATATTTAGAGGATTTATATGTGAAAGCTGATGGCTTAGCACGTAGTGCTAGGAAACAAACGTCATTTGTTGTGCACATGGATGCAAAGCTACCGTTTTGGTTTACAGAGTCTGTTTGAGTCTGTAAAAGTCGATGACAAAAAAAATGATGATTTATGTGTTATTACCATATTCTAAAAAAAATTCAAAATATAAATCGACAATAAATGTAATATATGAGTTGTTACCATTATTTTAAAAAGTATCAAAAAATATAATTAACATTAAATGTAATTGTCCATGTCATATTAATCTATAAGGCATGTCATCAATTTTATTAGCCATGTCATATTATTTTTCTAAAAGTGATTGTAGAGATGACATGTGGCAAAATCACTTCTCAAATATAGACTAGGGATAAGATTAACTTAAATTCACAATCAAGATTAAATATATCCAAAAAATATTCGATACAAATTAATATTTCTGTATTGTTTTAGTATTATGTTTGTTTATTTAATATATTAGCTATATATAATATAATATTCTATATAATTTTAATATTATGTTTGTTTATTTATAAGTAAACTAGGTGTTTTCCTGCACCATGTGCAGTAAAACAATTTTAAAATATTTTCTAACAGATAAACATAAATTATATTTATTTTTTTATTAATATCCTAAATTTTTCTTTTTCTTATTAATATTTTAATATAAATTTGATTTAACTGAACATTAAAATTAAGATACAAAAATAATTTTGTTTATTTTGAAATATATTTAAGAATGTGCATATATATATTTAAAATTATAATCTTAGGTAGATTTTTCTATCTATTTATTTTATTTAAATATATTAAAATAAATATGTAAAATTGCATAATTGTCAAAATTAAAATTAAACAATATTTATAAAATCTGTAGATATATATATAAGAAACTAAAGATTTTACGATTTAATTTGATTTTATGATTTAATTTTATAATTTTCTAAAAATATGTATATATTTTGAAATATCTTTAATTTAAATGATATTTCAAAATTTGAAATGCCATAATTGAATATATTTATTTTAATGATGATTTATGAGTTATTACCATATTTTAAAAAAGTCCAAAAATATAAAATCGACAATAAATGTAATACATGAGTTATATTACCATATTTAAAAAGTTTACCAAAAATATAAACTAACATTAAATATAATTTTTCATGTCATATTAATCTATAAGACATGTCATCAATTTTAGTAGACATACCATATTACTTTTGTGAAAATGATTGTAGAAGACATGTGGTAAAATCACTTCTCAAATATAATCTAGGGGATGAAAATTTCATAATTGTCAAAAATTAAAATTAAAAAATATTTATAAAACCTGTAGATATATATAAGAAACTAATGATTTTACGATTTAATTTGATTTTATAATTTAATTTTTGTAATTTTCAAAAAATATGTATATATTTTTGAAATATTTTTAATTTAAATGATATTTCGAAATTTGAAATGTCATAATTGAATATATTTATTTTAATGATGATTTATGAGTTATTACCATATTTTAAAAAATTCCAAAAATATAAATCGAAAATAAATGTAATATATGAGTTATTACCATATTTTAAAAAGTTTACCAAAAATATAAATTAACATTAAGTATAATTGTCCATGTCATATTAATCTATAAGACATGTCATCAATTTTATTAGCCATGTCATATTATTTTTGTGAGTATGATTGTAGAGAAGACATGTGGCAAAAATTGTCCATGTCATATTAATCTATAAGACATGTCATCAATTTTAGTAGCCATGTCATATTATTTTTGTGAGAATGATTGTAGAGAAGACATGTGGCAAAATCACTTCTCAAATATAGTATAGGGGATTTACACATATTATAATATATTCTTTTAAAAAGTCAGTCAAATTTCTAAACTCTCAACAATCTATCAATAACAAGCAGCAGGAGACTTTTAACTTTTATAAAAAAGTCTAATGGACATAGTTAAAATTTAGTACATTATAATGTGTATAGGAGCCGGAAAAAAGGAATAAAGATAAACTCATATATTACATATTATAGATCAGCATACCCGTATTTATTGTTATCTTGATATAGTATATAAATAAAATTAAATTATATCTCTAAGATTATAAAATATACATAAATATCTACACGCCTATTATTTGTACACAGCGTTCTTATGTGGGGAATGAACATATTTAAGGTGTAAAATTAATTTCATTCATATTTCCGGCAATATCCATTTGAACCATCCACCATCTTGCATGCCCATTATTTATTATAATAGAAAAGTATACCAACTTGAAATATTAAAACACCAAAACCTTGGTTATAAATAGCTTCTGTTAGCCCTCCAACAAAAGCAAGCAATATCAACTATTAGAACTAGAACAACCAAACAAACATACAATATGGCTTCCTCACCAATATTCCTTTCTTCACTTCTCTTATACGTAGTCATTTCATTAGCATCCGGTGATGAGTCCATCATCAATGACAACCATCTCAATCTTCCATCCGACGGCTGGTGGAGAACTGATGAAGAAGTGAGGTCCATCTACTTACAGTGGTCTGCCGAGCACGGGAAAACTAACAACCACAACGGTATCATCAACCAGCAAGACGAAAGGTTCAATATTTTCAAAGACAACCTAAGGTTCATTGATCTACATAATGAGAACAACAAGAACGCTACTTACAAGCTTGGTCTCACCATATTCGCTGATCTCACTAACGATGAGTACCGGATGTTAAACCTTGGGGCAAGAACCGAGCCTGTCCGCCGCATCACTAAGGCCAAGAACGTTAACATGAAATATTCAGCCGCAGTAAACGACGTGGAGGTTCCGGAGACGGTTGATTGGAGACAGAAAGGAGCCGTTAATGCCATTAAAAACCAAGGAACTTGCGGTAATTACGAATTAGTAATTATGCTCTTTTTTCCTTTTTAATCTAAATGATATTTAAAACAAAATTATTCAACTTCAAATTTCAACTAAAAGTATTTAACTTCAATTTATACATGCTTCACATGTAAATTTGTTTAGGATCCGTATCAGAGTTGGCAAATTTTATTTTCATTCTAATATTTTTAAAAATATTTATATATATAATAGGTTTATATTTGAAATTTCGATCATGGCTCATAATGTTTTTATTGGTTAAATATTTACATTATATATGGTAAAATTATGTAAGAAATATAAACAAAAATAAACGTTGCTTTTTTGGTTTATATGAGTAAGCTTCCATGTCAATATATAATCATCAACTTTGTTTTAAATTTCAAGAACGTAAATATTATCTAGAGTGTGTGTTTTCATCTAAAGGTGACACACTAATTTAGTATGTAACACATGAACATGAAAGTATATTTTCTCTAAATAAATGTAACACAAGGAGTTGTGTGTTGAGTTACTGATTTTAACATGTAATCGGCAACAGGAAGCTGCTGGGCATTTTCGACAGCTGCAGCAGTAGAAGGTGTAAACAAGATCGTAACAGGAGAACTTATATCTCTGTCTGAACAAGAACTTGTTGACTGCGACAGATCCTACAACCAAGGCTGTAACGGTGGTTTAATGGACTATGCTTTTCAATTCATCATGAAAAACGGCGGTTTGAACACCGAGCAAGATTATCCTTACCGTGGTTCCAACGGAAAATGCAACTCTTTGCTGGTAAGGAAAAGAAAACAGAGTAAACAGAGTAACTCTGTTTTTCTCTCTATACATTTTAAAGAACTGCTTGAAAAATCTGATTCTTCGTGTTTGCAGAAGAATTCAAGAGTTGTAACTATTGATGGTTACGAAGATGTTCCTACTGAAGATGAAACGGCGTTGAAGAGAGCAGTTTCATACCAGCCCGTGAGTGTTGCTATTGAAGCGGGTGGAAGAGTTTTCCAACATTACCAATCGGTAAGCAAACCGGGATTAAACCGAGATTAGTTGTTTATTAACTAAACCGAGTATAAATTTAGGTAATAAACCCGGTTTTGGCATGTTAATAACCGGTTTGGCTATATTGGCAGGGGATCTTCACGGGGAAGTGTGGCACAACTCTAGATCATGCAGTGGTGGCTGTTGGTTATGGTTCCGAGAACGGTGTTGACTATTGGATTGTAAGGAACTCGTGGGGTATAGGTTGGGGAGAGGATGGTTACATTAGGATGGAGAGAAACTTGGCTAAGTCTAAGTCCGGCAAGTGTGGGATTGCGGTTGAAGCCTCATACCCGGTTAAGTACAGTCCAAACCCGGTTGGTGGAACCAGCAGTGTTTGAAGCTATTAAAATAAAACTCAATAATCAGTTGGGAGTTTTATAAGTATGATTTAATCGCATATTATTGTTTGTATGTATAGTATATCAAAAAAGAAAGTATTTGATCCAGCATACGGATTTAATCTGTATAAATCCTTATGTCGATCAAATATCACTTCATTTAAAGAAAGATTGATTTGGTTGTTTATGTATTAAGAGAAGTATAATAAAATGATATATTTCTCTTAACCTCATTGGTTTCATGTTTCATTGGTTTATCTTAATTTATCAAAGTATGTACTGAAACAAATCATAAACATACACATATGTTTGCCGTCAAACAAAAAAACATACACATATGTTCACAAAAAAGGTTGTAAGCTAGGGCTCAGCTGAAAAAACGTCTGGATTGAAGGCCCAATCGTTCATTTTAGTTAAGAAAACTTAGTGGAAATTTGGTGGCAAGTGGAAACCCCTCAAGCTAAGTTGAAACATCCATGCGGTGTAATCTATTAGAGGAACAAGAGGAAAAAAGGGTTGATGTACTTTAAAGGACGAACGAAGACAGCTAAACGAAAATTTCCCATAATATTGTGCTTTTTAAGGGCATCTCCAACCCCTACTCCATTTTCTACTCCAAACATCATTTTGGAGTAAAATCATTTCCAATCCCACTTCATTTTCAACTCCAAAATGGAGTAATGGCTAGGGTTACTCCATTTATGGAGTAATCTTACACATTACTCCATTTTGGAGTTGAACTTTTTTTATTTATGAAATGGTCCTTTAAATCTTTAATGTTCTTATTTCTTACTTAAATAATATTTTAAAATGATACAACAACATGAAAAATAATTTATTTCATTATTTAATAATTTGACATAAAATGCATAACATAACTAAAAATAAAATAAGTGATTTAAATGTCTGATTTCAAAAAAAAAAACTCGATTTAGGAATATCAAAGATAAAGAAACTCATTTTTTCATTACGAAATGCATTAATCGATCATTTGTGGGAAAATATTATAATGTTTATTATTGAACCAACTTATACATTATGTTTTATTGTACTTTTATGATTTTTTGTACCTTTTAATAATAAATGTTTAATTTAAATAAATTATATTTTAAAGTATTTTTGCAAACATAAAATAGTTGGGGTTAATTAGTAAACATTTATAAGTATAAGATATTATTAACAATTATTAACTATATTTGGAATAAAAAATAGAGTAATACATTGGAGTAAAACATCACTCCATTTTGGAATTGCACCATTTTAGAATAAAATTTAGAGTAATACATTGGAGATGCTCTAAGCTAACAATTTTCTCCACGGCCTTTCCTTTTGTGATTAATTTACTTTTATTCTGAGCACTACAAAAGTTCCTAGTTTCGAACCACTACAAAAGTTAGCGGTTTTATTTACAAACGTAAGTTACTTGTTTATTAATGAGTGTTAGTTTGGTTAATGACGACACTCGACATAGTCATTGTCAGCTTTATTCTCAAATTATCTATAATCTATTTCTTATAGTGGAGGATTTGTTTTGCAGTGGACCAGTGGTGGTAAAATTCATACTTACATGGATGCTCCTACATGCGATGTAGTATATTATTTAAATCCCACTCGATGTAGGTTTTGAAAAATGTTTAACCTTACAAAAAGTATCATTGATATCTAGGGCATCATGGCCTAAGGTAAGGTAAGGACAGTTCTCCTGCACTCAGGTTGCGAATTCAAATTCTAATAGAAGAAATTATTTCATGATGGTTCTGAATACCATACAAGTATTTTTTTTTTGAAACACGGATACCATACAAGTATAGATCCATGTTTTATATATATTTATCTGTGAACTACACTTTCTTTTGAAAATTAGTTTGAGCTTTTCTATAGGTTTAGAATATCCCTACGTTAAAATATATAATATATATATATATATATATTGATAAGATAGTGCCACAAAAAAGTATCTAGATTAAATGGTTAGATAGACTATCCAAATTCAAACTTTTTTTTGTCTAACCAAATTTAAACTTTGTTTATAAGTGATGATGATAAATACAGCTAATATAATTAGATATTTGATAATACTACTGAGGATTGTAATTGTAAGAGCATGCCCATTAGGGGTTCATGGGTGGGGTTCACACTCTTCCCAAAAAAAAAAATAATAAAATATATGAATAGTGATGAACCCCTCTCTCCTAAAGTTCTTTGGGATGAACCCCTCTCTCATGAAGTTCGTCACTGTAGCGCGGGCCCCACGTGTCGTGGTGGCCCGCGATTGGTCTATCTCTTTTTTTTTTTTTTTTTTTTTTTTAAAAGAAAATCAAAAGAAAAATGGAAAAAGTTTAATAATAAAAAACTAAAAGGATGAACCCCAAGAGGGGTTCATTGATGGGGGTGCTCTAAGTCCAAACACTCTGGTTCCTGCAGAAGCTTTGACAGAGATCAAAGCCCAGCCAACACATTGTCACTCTCGGTCCAGCAAGCCTGTCAAGCCCATTATGCCTGTCTGCAACGGTAACAAAGGTGAAGCGCATGTGACGACAAAGCATTCACCTTATCATCAGCGTTGTACGACTTTGCCAGCTATCAGTCTCCAACTATGTAACATATTTGATTCATTGACTGTATGCTGAGCTGTGCCCTAGTGGCGTCTCTGATCCTCTTGTATAAATACTCTATGATGTAATCATCGCTCACTTGAGCAGAATAGGAATATAAAAACGCAGTTTTCACTTTCTTCTCTTTCAAGCTTTCTTAAGCTTTCAGTAATTACTATTCACTAGTAATAGAAACACTAAAACCTATATTCAAGTATTAGAAACGCTATTTGGAGTCACTAAACGAAGTCCATACTCTTGGTGACATGCTAATATTAATTATGCTCTAACTTGTGGTAACTATGTACAATCCTTTATACTTTTTTCTCTTGGTGCTAATATTAATGATGCACTAACTTGTGGTAACTATGTATAATCCTGTATACTTCTTGTGTCCGAAAAGAAAAATGAGTTAGTAGGTCTGGTGGCAAAGTATTTAGTAGACACTTCGGCACTCAGGCTCGATTTTCATTCAGATGGAAGGACTATTTATAATGTTGAGTTCTCGACAGAGAAGTTTCTTCAGTTCTCGGAGGCAGCATATGGCTTGGCTTTTCGACATCAGTGTAGTCAACCGGTCGAGTGAGTCTAGAAGGAGTACACGGTGGTCTGTGGGGCCTTACTTCCCAGCACCGGCGGCGACTCTGTGTTTATGTCCGGTGGTAGGATTTCACGCCATTTGAAACTAAGAGATATGCTGTTCCAATCGTGTTCTGTTATTGTTAAATCCGCTTATAACCGTTTTTGGCTAAGAAATAAGAAACTGAGACCGATGATACCAAATCGAGTCGGGAGATGCGCTTTATGGTGTTGACCTATTGGTCCTAGTGCTGCATTCTAATGTTTTGGAGACCAATGTTTGGTGTTGAAATTTAGTCTCGATAAAGTTTAGTTAAGCTCGGTTTCATATTGTGACTTGTGGTCGATTTGTAGGGGTTCAAGAGACAGTTCTTTTCGGGTCGTGGAAGGGACTTGTTCTCCTCGGATAAAATTACGATAAAGTAGAAGATCAGATAGCGTAGGATTTTGGATGATACTAGAACACTTTGTTTATAAATACGGTTAAGTTCTTATGGTTGAAATTATGTATTATTTTTGGGTTAATAAAAAGTTTAAGTTGAGCTTAAAAAAAAGCATACGTCGTTTCATTTCTGCAGAAAAGAGCTAAAATGGCAAAAACCATATGAGCTAAAATAAACAAAGGAGACGATGGTACAATTCATACAGCATAAGAAGAGTCTCGCATAAGAAATAGATAGGGCGATAACTACAATTATATCATTATAGTAAACGATATCAACATATCAAATTTAAGCGCTATCATACTAAACATTACAAACAAGAGTTATTCGTTTTCCATAGTATCTTTAGTTTCACCAAAAAATTATAGTCTAATTTTTAGAATGCATATACATTTTAAAGATTCTAGTGAATTGCGAAGGCTGCTTATCTTGAAAGTTTGAAACTAGTGGAAGGTAGCAGTCATCTTAAAGTATTGTTTGATTCCTTCAGCGAATCCTCTTCTTGCCATGACTGAATCACGAGGAATCGTGAATAGTCTAATCTTTAAACAGAGCCCAAAGGTTCGACAAGTATCAAAGGATGACGGAATAATGTGGGCATGTGTTCCACGTGCCTTTTTGCCAACATAGCAATAATTCAGAACAAACACTCTGATCTGACTTTGGGGAAAACAACAGTGGCCGGTATGGATGAATTTATATGTTTTTTTCACTAATCCGATGCATATCATTAGGTTCAATATTATTCTCAAAGATTATAAAATATTGTTACCTTTCATAAAAGTAAAATTCTTTAATACAGTATATTAAATGGTGATAATTTAATAGAATCAATGTATTAATAAATCGAATTTTTTTTAAAAAAAATTCCCATAAATATGCGAAACAATTTAATTATCAAACAAACAAACAAAAAAATAAAGTTTTTAAAAAATATATTAAAATTTTATTTAGCTTAATTAGAAAACGAGAAAAAATACCGATAGAACAAATAAAACAGAAATCTAGAGAACTTAACAGATATTAAGTTTATAAAACAAACAAAAAATACTTAAGTAAAAATATATAAACTATTTTTTCTGTTTCGGTTTAATTATCGTTGTAGAGAAAAAAATTTGTTTCAAAATAAGTATCGTTTTACAATTTCAATACATAATTTATTAATATTTATATTTTATTTTTCTATTAATTGAAATATGATTAGATATATATATATATATAATTGTGTTTTTATTTTAGAAATATATAAAATCATATGTTTTTTTAATCAGTGTGTATGTATTTTAAAAATTAGTTTAGTTAGCCTCTAAACTTCGATAAATCGATAAATAAATAAAAAATTTGAATTGACTCTTTAGAAAGATCAGTATAAACGTCCGCCTAATTAATATGTAAAGCATATAATTACTACTTAGCAATTTCTTAAACATTAAAGAACGGACTATAGTGTGTATGTCTGTATGATGTAAAATTTGGATCATAGAGAATAAAAATGAAACTGTGGGAGGGAATCAAAGTTTCCACGTGTGTCGTATCAATAATCCCAACAACTATATCAAGGGAAGATCTCTTTCGGTCAGTTCCAAGATCTCACAACCCAAATTACATTTATATCCGTCCGTACCACGCCAACGAATATGACTTTCATATATGGTCAAATTTGTCCACCTAAATTTTAATTATTTTCAAGTTTAATTTTAGTTATCTCTGTAGTATACTTGTCGGAGCGGCAGGAAGCAAGTCGCACGTGTGTCTGTTAGACCGCGTCGCCACCGGCACGCGATAAATCCTTTCTCGTTCTTCTGCTGTTGAAAGTCGATGATAAAAGTTATCGCTGTAACGGGTTTTAAGATTTAGGAAGAAGATGAATGGGATAAATTCAGAAAAATTGAATAAATAACAGTGAAAGAATAAGTAATGGAATTATAAATATCTAGGCAACATAAATGGTAGTATTTTTCAAAAGAAAAACATAAATGGTAGTAGTTTTTACGAAAAGTAGTGAAATGCAAAACTGATTTAGATTAAATGTAATAAATTCTCTTTAATCAGTACTCCAATCATTTTAAAATTATGTACGTTTTGAAAATTTCACATATGTTAAGAACATATTAAATTCTGATTATAAATGTATTTTTCTTAACTATTTGTCATAACTTTTACCTTATCAAATCCAATAATAATGATTATAAATGTATTTTTCTTAACTATTTGTCATAACTTTTAGCTTATCAAAATTCAATAATATTCTTAACTATTTGTCATAACTTTTACCTTATCAAAATGATATTTTATGTGTTTCAAAAAGAAGAATTTTCACTCAAATTAAAAATATATTCCTTCCATTTTGAAATAATCTATGTTTAAAAAAAAAATGTTACTACAAAATTCATGTTTTACATTTTTAATACATGTAATAATGATAAATTGTAAATTTCAAAAAATAATCATTTCTACTAAATTCTGATTGGTTAAAAATTATGAAAAATAACTAATCACGAAAATAATACATTTACAATTGTCTATTTGTTTTCTTAATATATGAAAACTCTAAAACTACATTATTTTGAAATGTAAAAATTTATTTTCGAAACTTTTTAAAAAACGTGGAATTTTTCAACGGAATGAATATTTAAATAACATGAATTTTAGTTTCTTGAACACATATAAGCGGTCACCTAATAATATTTCATTTTCTTGTTGGAACCTGTGGATCGATATTGGTTAGGTCCTAATTACGAGATATTCCAGACAATATCGTTTCAAACAAATCTCTGGTTTTTAATTACTAGTTGTCGAATAAAAATTGATGGAACTAATAATGCATCAATGAAAATTAATTTGATTGGTCCCAAAACATACACCGAACCTGGAATAATGTTATAATTATAGTACTCCATGACATTATAACCTGTTTTGGGAAACTACATTCGAAGTGAGCATACATTGATTAGTATGTTTATAGTAGGTACGATGTACCTAAACCGGAAAATCTCGTACCGTATCTCCACTAATGACACAGCTTTGTCCATTTGTCTCCCTTGGTTCACTCAATTAATCTCTTTCCTAATACACAATTTTGGATTCACTAAGTAAACAATTAACTCTGACCGAATCCTATCCCTTTTCCTTCTTCAATAATACTTTGGAATACTTAAATCATAAATACAATTATTTTAAGGGAGAATTGGCAAAAAGAGACACTTTGAATTTTCTATTGTCAATTTAGGACTTTTCATACTTTGGTCATTTTTTGACTTGTTTTGCCCTTGGTCGATGAGAAAAATAGTTAACATAACTTTAAAAATGTAAAAAAATATGAAAAGTATTGGAAACATATGTATGATAATTTATATGTTTAAATTTTTTTTTTTAAAAATAGGGAATCATATTTTATTTTCTTTTGTAGCCAAAATAGAATACACATTCCGTTACTCTGCTTAATACAGAAAACCGAAACTAAGTATAATACATAGATATATCTCAGTTATATAACGTAAACTAATGTTTCTTCATCTCTATATCTTAGCTAGATTTGGTTACGTCAACATATAGCAGTATGTCTTCAGTGTACCAGCAGATATACAACGATATATATCTTGAACTCTATGATGTACCTAACTCAGAAATTGTGTCATAGGCTCTTATGCCTTTTACCTTATGTGACGCCTAAGGAAGAATAGGTGTTGCACGTGTTGTACTATATTCTGGATTGGGTATATTACGTATTCTAGGCAAATCCGAAAAAAATGGAAACTTCCATTTTCTGTTTTAGAAGTTTCCTAAATTTAACCTAAAAATCTTGGAGAATATTTTCTTGATATCCCACGTTTTCCTCCTCCTCCCACGATCCCCTTCTCTTTGTTTTTTGTGTTTATCGCGGCCTTCTCTTCTCTTCTCTCTTCTCTCTTCTCTCTTTCTCTCTTCCCTCTTCTCTCTATCAACATGGTTCTAATATATGTCAAATCTGGTGAATGGATGTCTAGTTCCAGCGAGGAGTGGAGTTTCGTGGTAGACAAAGACAGGCGTGGTCGAATGGTGACATTAGATGCTACAACTGTGTTGGAGCGGCTCAAGATCATGGTGTGTGAGGATTATGGCGTGGAACCTAATTCTGTTAATGTTGAGTTGAGTTATGAGATGGTGAATCAGACAGGGAATCCTCCCATTATCATCAGCAATGATCGACAAGTAGCTAACTTTATGGGCTATGCGAAGAAGGGTTTAGGTCCTACCTTGTGTGTCACGTTCTCTAGTAGTGGTGTGAATCAAAAGGAACGAGTCAACATCGATTTGAATAAGGAGCCGTGTGATTCAAGTAATATTGAGGATGAGGAAGTTCCTGAAATAAATCCAGCAGATTTTGTCAAAGCGTCAAAGGAGCCTTGTGATACAAGGAAGGAGCAAGTCGCTGGGGATGGTTGTGGTGACGAAAACGGAGAAAGTGAAAACAAAAGTTTTCAAATCCTTACTGAAAAGGATGGTAAATCTTTGCGCCCAGATTTTGTGAAGAAGGATCAAATTTTCAGAAGTAAAATGGTTCTTAAAGCAACAATGGAGATTTGGGCGATGAAGCATCATTTTGATTACACTGTTAACAAATCTACTAGAAAGTGGTGGTACATTCGATGTAAGGATAGATTGTGCAACTGGGCTGTGCGTGCGGGATGTCTGGATGGGTCTACATACTTCATGATCAACAAGTGCGAGGGAAGACATACATGTGCTCCTTCGAAGAGAAGCAAGTTTGGGAAAACAGCATCGGCAAGAACAATTGGGAGTCTGATACAACATCGATTTGATGATTCAAATGAAGGCCCAAAATCAAACGAGATCATTCAATTTATGAGAATGGAGCACAGTGTTGAGATCACTTATTCGCACGCTTGGGAAGCTCGTGAGTTTGCAATAGCAGCTGTTAGAGGTATACCAGATGAAAGTTATGCTAAAATACCTAAATATTTGCATATGATCAAAGAAGCTAATCCTGGTACGCATACTCACTATGAAACTGCTGACGATGGGAGATTCTTGTATCTATTTATGTCGTTTGGGCAATCAGTTAGAGGATTCTACAATACAATGCGTAGGGTGATCGTTGTAGATGGAACGTTTCTGAAAAATAAATACAAAGGAGTTCTACTTGTTGCTACTGCTGTTGATGGTAACTCTAATCTGTATCCGTTAGCATTTGGAGTTGTTGATTCAGAGAATGATGATTCGTGGGGCTGGTTCTTCAGACAATTGAAAGAGGTTGTTGCTGACTCCAACGACTTAGCTTTTGTTTCGGATAGAAATTCATCAATCGCTAAAGCTATTGCCACTGTCTACCCTCGATCAGCACATGGAATTTGCATTCACCACTTGCTGACCAATGTGGTTAAACATTTTAAGGAGAAGGGGTTGACTGCCTTGGTCGAACAAGCTTCAAAGGCATATAGGTACACTGAATTTCAGGAACGTATCACCGAAATTTTTGATATGAATCCTGAGCTCGGAAGATATCTACGGGAGGCTGATGTGAGAAAATGGGCTCGTTCTGTCTTCCCTGGTTCCAGGTATGACATTAGGACCACAAACCCCGCAGAATCCATAAATTCACTTCTGAAAATACCTAGAGAATATCCGGTTATTCCTTTACTGGATAGTATAAGAGAATTCATGACTCGATGGTTCTACGAGCGTCGCCTGTTAAACTCTAAACATCTTGATCCTTTAACCGTTAAGGTGGAGAAAAAGATTGATAGGAGAATTGTGAAGGCAAAAGGATTTCAGGTTTACAAGATTGACAACTTCAGATCGCTTGTGAAAGGAGACAAGTATGATTGTCATGTTGATTTGGGAAGAAGAACATGCACATGTGGGAAGTACGATATAGGAAAAATACCTTGCAGACACGCCATTCCTGCAATTTATTCACGAGGTATAGAAGTATAAACACATGAACTTGGGACCAATTTAATGTTTTTTGGCAGCTTAGGACCTATTTATTTACCTTATTTATTTACACTATTTTTTCGCAGGAAGAGAAGTACACAGTTTTACTGACGATGTATACACCACTGCAACGTGGAGAAAAGCCTATGAGGAGTCCATTAATCCAATAGCAGTCCCAGAGTCTGACTGGAATGTCCCAGCAAAGGTTAAAAGTACAAAGGTGTTGCCACCAGATTCAAGAAAGAGTGCTGGTCGACCCGTGAAGAGAAGGTATGAAACAGTAGAAGACAAGATTAGAGCTTCTCAAGGATCAAGCAAGAATAAAAAGCACAAGTGCAGCCGTTGTGGTAACGAAGGACACAAGAGGGGAACTTGCGATTTACCCATTTAGCTTTTATGTGTGTTATGTTTTTTTTTCTTATTTCCCTTGAGACAGATGGATCTTTGATTTAGAAAAAAGTTGACAATTTGTTTATGACAATCTCGTATTTGGCCCAATATTGGTTCTATTATATGTTTATCACCAACAAAGAAGAAGCAACATAGTAGAGAACTTATTTCACAAAATAAAACAGAACAAATTGAGGTCGCACATGACCATCATGGATAGTTAAAGTAGATGAAGATCATCACCAAACAACACAGAAACAAAGCTTTTAGGATCCTTAACTCGCTAATGCATTTGATAGTCTTCTCTTGGCAACGTGAAACAGCATCTTCCATCTCAATAATTCTACTCTCATGGCATTTCAGCCTCGTCTCACAAGCTTGCATTGATCTCTGAATCTCGGAAGTGTCGACGAGCAGCACGTCAAACAGTTCCTGGAAATCTTCAACCTCCTCAACAACTGACTCATCAGTCCACTTGAACAGATGGGTTTTGTCCTTCATCAAAAACATCCAACAGTTAGTAAGATTAAAACAAGGACACATATCTATAACTACACGACTTACCATCTCAGATCCCATCGGACAACGATGGAATAATCTTCCCGGATTTGTCACTGTTTTCGAAGTGAAACGAGCCACTTTCTCACCGCACTTGCATCTTGTGGGAATTCCACGTTGTCTGTCGATTCGATCTGTTGAATAGGATGAAGAATTGACCGAAGACATTATTCACTCGATCTCCAATTTTTCCCCTCTGTATTTCTCTCTGTCGATGAAGAATGAGGAAGAAAATAGAGTAGGTCAAAAAATTAGGCAAAACGACGCCGTTTGATACTCCTATAACATGTATTATATCTAAGGCAGATCAGTAAAAAATAAGAAAAAAACCACAAAATCATCATCGGCAATGTAGATCAGTGTACATGAATTAGTGACCAATGTATATGTTGGTTATGTTTGAGGTGGCCATGATTTAGTGACCAATGTATATGTTGGTTATGTTTGAGGTTTGGAGTGTCTTTCGATTAGAGTCCTATGTATATTTACCTCATGTTTGGAGTTTAGTTTTCTTTACTAAGGTTAAGGGTTTATTTAGGGTTAAGGGTTTATTTAGGTTATCATCTTATGATTTAGAATATAATTAGGTTATCATCTTATGATTTACTAAGGTTAAGGGTTTAGGGTATATTTAGAGTTTAAGGTTTAGGGTATATTTAGGGTTTAGGGTTTATTTAGGGTTTAGGGTTTATTTAGGAAAAAACAAAGAACAAGAAAAATGTTCCATAAAAATTCATAACCATAACCCCTGTTATTATAGTCAGATAAATCTGCCAAAATAGAATTTTCGCACATGTTCCTAAAAACATAAAAATAAAATAGCTAGAGTTTTACCACACAAAGTTTTACCACACAGAGTTTTACCACATAATTATAGCCTACACCACTAAATAGAAAAAAAATCAGTCTTCTTCAAGGTCAAAGACCTCAGACCTCTCCCATGGTGAAGGTACATATCGAGTCATAGCATCAGTGAAAATGGGATCTTGGGTAGCCTCCCATAATTCCACACCAATCTTTTGTCTGCAACCCTGGATGATTTCGTCATCCACTAAGCTGATGTCGACACCAAGCAGTAGGCACTCCAAGTGTTTGAGTGCGTATACACCGCAATCACAACATGACTTGTTCAATCTCTTCTTCATAGGGACTTCCACAATAGTATATGGTGACAGGAGTAGCTTCTTCTGTCTATCAGGTGGTGCAACGGCCTTCACTATCCTAGGAATCATGTGAGCAAACTTCTCAAGGGATTGCCTATTCTTATTCCTTCTCCCACCGCAATCAAAAGCTTCCACTTTTCTTTCAATGATGTTTACGGTGACAGCAATCCAGTGATTACCTGCAATGGACATAAGTAAATTTAAGATCAGAAAAGAGAACATCGAAGTGTAGAGGACAAAATTGATTACCGTTCACAAACAACGGAAAGTATAGACGATCAATATCAACGCCCCAAACTAGATCAGTCCGCCCATGAGATGGAAGTTCTCCTCTCCCGTAACTAAGAAGAAACTCAGGCAATTGGTAAGATTTCTTGTCAGGGTGGAACACATTGTATGCGGCGTTGAGTTGGAGGCTGAAAATAGCGGACATGAAAGCAACACGGGTTGGGCCCCAACGTCCCAAAGATGTTTTAACTCGCCATATAAACATATAAGCATCCATTTCCTGAACATTGAAAATTACCATAAACTCAGCACCAAGGAAGATATATCCATCAAATTAGCAAAAGAAAGAAATCATTACGTCGTTCCCAAGCCATTTTCCAGCACATACTATCCTTGTAGCTACAGTCGAATTGAAGATTGTAGGACCAATTTGCAAAGGTATGGGATTCATAGACCATTGCGTGAATCTGTCCCATGATTCTTCAGAGAAATAATACAGTTGCGACTCAGGAGAATCATCTTGTGGCAATGGTGTATCACTAAGCTGAGGTCCTTTGCCATTTCCTTTAGACCATTTCTTCCACTGTGACGGAGGTGGTGTTTTGTCTTTAGCTCGTGAACCTCGTGCTGTAGTCATTGGAGTCCACCAATCTTCTTCCTTATCTGTCTGAGATGGATCAACTTCGGGCACATGCGAAGCCTGAGAAAGATTTTCAACGCCTTGAGTACCTATCCCTCGAAAGATATCATCATCTTGACTGAATTTAACTGGACTCGCGACTGCTTCCTGTAAGACACAATGGCAAGACACTTACATAAATATCTTAGTACAAGTTCACAACCATTACATAACAACACAATAATAACACCACATATCCATCACATTAATAAAACATTACATAAATATCTTAGTACAAGTTCGCAACCATTACATAAATTTCAAACAAGACACTTACACATCAAGCACACATCCAAACCGAGACCTTATAAAACACAACAAAATCCAGGCCGATATCATATAAGACAATAACACAAACAGACACCGAAACCATCTAATAAACAAGAGAAAAAAACATTGCAGAGATTGGCGAAGATTAGAGTTTCTTTACCCCTCGTGTGGACCTCCTCAACGGTGGTTGGCTCGTTGTTGCCTTGGACGGTGAAGGCCCTCTATGCTCAACTTCAACGCTTGCTTCTTTTCGGGAAGCAATGAGGCCCGACTTCATTTGCTCAAATGTCTCGGACATCTGTTTCTGTAGCCTCTTTTCCATTGCAGAGAAGTTGTCTTCAAACAACTGTGTCACGAAAGCCTTCATGTCTTCGTTAAAAGGCGCTTGCTTTGGTGCACTAGAGAGAACCTTATGCTTCCTTTTTTCCATACCACGATCAGGGACCCTCTTCTTACCTCTTCTTGATGTAGAGCTTACGTTATTTGATCCTTGTGGAGTCTCGAACTCTTCCTCACTCTCAGCTGCTTCAACATTCGCTGGTGCTTCATCATTAAGATCTAAAGAAACCTCAGTTTCTTCAAATTCCCAAATATGCTCACTGAAGTCATGCTTAGCCCGTATCAACTCCATCACAACATTGACCCTGTCATCCTCGACATCATCATCTCTGCTAAATTCCTGACTTCGGATTACAACCATATTCCCTGCCCATGAGATGTATGGATAGCTGACATCCTACACAAGAAAAGTTATGAAAGTCAGATCCTAAAAACTCATTTCAAGCCGCATGGAAGAGTCATTTTAAATACAGAAAATTACCTCTGCTGTAAAGATTTGCTCCAGCCTATTGATCTCATCATATGAAACCTTTGCAGCTCCCCTCCAGTTGATGCATCTAGGACCATTAGCAAAGCTTTTGTCCAGTTTCTTTCCACAAAGCTTACCAATCTTTGGTACAGCTTCCATAGCCCAAATCTGCAAGGCGTATGAGAATCCATCTAACACATAACTTGTTGTCTTCTCCTTCAGTTTGTGACGGTTTTTGGCTATCGAACTGCAGAGAAGGTCGTAAGCCGAAACTCCCCAAGGATACTTCCGAAACTTCTCCAGATCCATGACCAGTGTGATGTATTTGAGGGGGATATTGGCCTTCTCATCTCTCGCCAAAACCACACAGAGAATGATGGCCAAGTAGATCAGTCTAATGCGATCTGCATTCTTCCACTTCATCACAGCTGCCTTGTCCTTATTCCACAGGTTGAAGAGTGTAATGGATTCATCTTTCCTCTTCAAGACCTTGCTCCAGAAACCACCGTCATATGCATAGTCTTCTAAGTCAATCTTAAGTGAAAGACTAGTCCTGCACTCAAACCCGGTCACTGCGTGGAACTCTTGGAGTGAAAATCGATGTGGCCTTCGAGCGAAAACAAACCACAGCTCGTGCATCATGTAAGTCAGAAGCTCCCTGCACAAGATGCTGTGTATCACTCTCGCGGAGTAGCCAAGACCATTCTCATGAAGCTTGAAAACCTGAGAGAAAACCGGATCTTTCTTCACATCAGCAAACTCCTTTGGCATCCACTTCTCGAACTTCTTGATAATGTAGTCGATCCTGCAGTTGTTATTGATCTGAGTCACTTGGGGCTCGTCGCCCTCATTAAAAATCCTCTTTGGTAGCTCCTCAGACATATCTACAAAGCATGAAAAAATTGTTAGTTCATCATGTAAAAATTATCAACATCCCGAGATGTCAAGTGAAGAACAAACCCGAGGAACAAACAAGTAGAACAATATCTCAAAAAATTTCTCAAAAAATCGGACAACAACAAGTAGAACAATATCTCAAAAAATCGGACAACAACAACTAGAGGATGTGAAATGAATAACAAACCCAAGGAACAAACCCGAGGAACAAAGTTCAATCAAAGTTAACAAGTAGAAGATGTCAAGTGGTGTACTAGATAATTAACTACCCCGAGAAACAAAGTTCATTCAAAGACAACAAAGCTACGATTGAGATATAAGAAATCGGACAAGAACAATTACAAGTTTTGAAGCTTTGAAGTTTATTACTAGATAAGTAACTAACCCGATAATCGGACAAGAACAATCAGACAAGAACAATCCCACAAGAACAATTACAAGAACAAACAAGATGCTAGGCAAATCGCTAATCGAAGACAAATCCTTTAAACACGATTTCTCTTTCCCTCGAAGATGATTAACTAACCCAAAGACAAATCTTTTAAACAAACAAATCAAAGTTCAAATCGTGTAAAATGAGAAACAATAGAAGTAATCACATACCTTGTGAGAAGGAAGAGTCCGATTTCGTCAGGATTGATAAGAGACGAAGAGGAAGAACAGAAGATATTGAAGAGGAAGATGCGGTGAGAAGAGATTAGAGACAAGAGAGATCGAAGAACACAAGAAATTGAAGAACACAAGAGAAAGGGGAGTGTCAGTGAAGAATCGCCATTGAAGGAGACCTCCACGGCGAAGAAGAGAAGAAATCGAAGAAAATTAGGGTTGGGGAAATCCCTTTTCCCCTTTTGTCTTTTTTTTTTAATTTTTTACTATTTTGATTTAAGTAAAAAGAATGATTCTTTTAATTTTTACTAATTATTTTTATTTTTACTATTTTAATTTTGTAAATCAGAAACGAAAATTATAAAAAAAAAATTATTTAACTTAATTGCTAAATGAAGGGTACTATGGTATTTATAGAAAATCAAAATCCTATTTCCCCAAAAAATGTTCTAAAAATCCTATAGTAACAAACCTAAGATGAATGTGTCTCTTAAATCCAATTTGCTCTTATTTTAATCGCGTGACCAAAGTAGGAAGCTCGCAAGAAACTTCCCTTAGCATCTGAACATGTGCCTCTGTTCTGCAGTGCAAGGCAGTAGTGTGTTAACAGTGCCGTGCACTTGACAGATCCCAATTTAATCGCTTGAGTATTTGGATTCGATTCGCGTAATCACCGCGCTTCAAACGTAACTGGTGCGTTACTGTGATCAATTTGCTTGAGACAATGTGATTGCAAATGCGCAATGATACGTGAAGATAGTATAAATTTACGTACGTACATTTTATGACATTATTACTTACCTAAAACATGTTACGTCCATATTTTCATATATCACTAGGTTAGAGATAAACATGGTTAAGCCGTTTAGCAATCAGCCTAACCGAGTTTAACCTATATACCAGCTAATTAATACACAATTAGCCTAAAGTTTATTTTATACAACAAATACATACTCCATCTGTTCCGAAAATATCCATGTTTAAAAAAGTAGTATTTCAAAAACATGTATATGTATTGTTTAATGGTAAATTGTAAATTTTTAGAAAAGTAATTATGTTTATTAAAATTTTATTGGTTAAAATTGTGAGAAATAGTTAATTCCACAAAACAATGAATTGCCAATCAAAATTTAATACTGTGTGAAATTTTTGAAACATGGATCTTTTTGTAACTGAAAGAGTATAAACTTAAAACCGAGTTTCTTGATTAGTCATTGAACAAAAGTGTTTTATTTCCAACACAGCTTTTAAAGGGAACTAAATTAATTAGTGAGGTGAATGTATTATACTACCATAATAACCTAACAAAAGAAAGAAAAGGTGTTGAAAAGAACTTTGATAAAGAAATGGTGTTGACAAAAACAAAACAAAAGAGTGATCGGCAGGTGAGGGAGTGGCCGTTAAAGGAAGGCAGATTTTTACAGCCTGTTTGTTTTTCTTTCTTCAAAACTTTCAAAGTGTCAAACCATAAAAGATCAAGAAAAAATCTACTAAAATATCCTAAAAATTTATAGTGGTAACGATCATCCCGAGATCTATCTTGTCGTTTTGCGCCAAATCAGCAACTGTATCTTTTAAGCATTTTTAGTTAATTTATTTTAAAATCGAGAAAATATCTAAAAATAACAAAACTAATAATGGCATACAGGCTGGCTTCCTCAGTCAAAAAGTCACCGAATCGAACTAAAGCAACCTACGTAACCTTAAAAGTTAAAACTCATCCTTATCTTCATTTTCTCTTCTCTCGCACTATCGTATATCGTAAAACCTTTATAAATTAATAATATTGAAATTTTAAAATTCTATTAATTTTAAAAAACATTAATTTTATAAAAAAATTCTTTTAGATTCTTTTTCTATTTTTGAATATTTTTCTTATAAAATAAAAAAATATTTGATTTTACAATATATACATTATTTAAATTTTAAAAATTCGATTTTAATAATGTTTTATTATCTTATTTAGTGTATATTCTTATGTCTCATAGAACTGATATGTGATTTTCGATATAATTTTACTAAATATTATCAAAATATATTGAAATATTAAAAAAATAGATGTCTTTCATTGTAAATATAAACCAACAATATAATGTTTAGTTTGTACTTATATATATATATATTGATAGATTATTAATTTATGATTTTAATGAAACTATACATTTACATGAGAGTTTTAAAAATATTATTATCTTATTATTTTATTGATTATCATATTTTACACTGACCCAAGTTGAGACTGACAAATTTATTAATTTATAGGAATAATTAATTTATCGAGTATTAATTTATAGAGGTTCTACTGTATTAACATTCTTTAATAATTTTTGGCTTCGGAATGTTATTTACTCCCTCTGTTTCAAAAAATATATATTGTAAACTTATGACATATATTAAAAAAAACACATTAAAATTTAATTGTAAATGCATTGTTTCATGTGAATAATAATTTCCATCACTTTTAACCAATAAAAATTTAATAAACATCATTAAATCTTTTGAAGTTTACAAATTTTTATTAAATAATGCATTGAAAAGGTAAAAAATGTATTTTTTTGAAATAAATTTGTTTTCTAGAATATAGATCTTTCTGAAATAAAAGGAGTATCATCTAATATAATGTTTAGTGCATATATATTGGTTCGATAGGTTATTAACTCCTTTTACCAATTGCACTTTTTAGGGATAAACATATCAAATAGGATATACGGTAGTATATATTGATATTTGAATATCCATAATATTGAATATCCAAAAATTTATAGATCGAATCAAATCAAAAAATCAATTATTTATAGGGAGCATAGTAAATCACGAATATCTTTAAAATTTTGGATATCCGTTTCGTGCCCACCCATGAATCTAGTTACTCGTTGCATCTAGCAAACTTGTACAATTCAGCGAAATTTGGATACTGGACCATGGTCTTTAAAAGTTTTTTTTTATAAACTAATAAATGTAAAAGTTCACGAATTTGTGAGTTTCACAACTTTACTTTTAGATGAAAACGAAATGATTGGGTAGAAACATTCCACCTGTAAAACGGAGAGTGGGAGAGACGCTCCAGTACGAGCGTACTCTTTATAGAAAGTAATCTCTGAAGTTATGAATACAAAGCAAATCTCAAACTCAAAGTACATATACTTACTTGACACGTGTTAACATACAGCTGTATCCCAAGTTTCCAACCGTTTTTCCTGCAAGATTCTCTGCTCTCAAAGCTCGATGTTAACCTCACACAGACGCTGTTCAGACAAACGCACTTTTCAATCGCGGACATTTTAAAAAAAGATCTGTTACAATTCTACAAAGGGAAGCAATGTTCAAATTTGTATTCTTTTTCTATTTTCAAATTCAAAATTTGATTTGATGAAATTGATTACAATACATTGAGTAACTTGCCTAATAAATTAACAAATCAAGCGTTAAATTAGTTTTTCTTTTTAATTTGCGTTAAGTTAGTTAATTCATAAAAAAATTGACTGAATCCCCTAGTCTATATTTGAGAAGTGATTTTGACATGTGTCATCACCATATTAATTTTGAAAGAAAAATTATGACATGGCACCCTAACATTGATGACATGGTTTGAAATCAATTATGACATGGATATTTACATTTAGTGTTGATTTATATTTAAGATAATTTTTTAAAATATGGTAATAACTTATAGATAATTATGACATATTTACATTTAATATTGATTTATATTTAAGGTAAGTTTTTAAAATATGGTAATAATTTATATATCATAATTAATATAACAATAAATAATAAATTAAATAGAAATGTAATAATAATTAAAATTATATTTGAGAAGTGATTTTGACATGTGTCATCACCATATTAATTTTGAAAGAAAAATTATGACATGGCACCTTAACATTGATGACATGGTTTGAAATAAATTATGACATGGATATTTACATTTAGTGTTGATTTATATTTAAGATAATTTTTAAAAATATGGTAATAACTTATAGATAATTATGACATATTTACATTTAATATTGATTTACATTTAAGGTAAGTTTTTAAAATATGGTAATAATTTATATATCATAATTAATATAACAATAAATAATAAATTAAATAGAAATGTAATAATAATTAAAATTTCGAAATATTATTTAGCTATATTTTATAAGTATATAATTTTTATTACAAAACAATTCTTCAAAATACTATGCATTTTTTTTTAAAAAAAATTTTAAATAGTGACATAGACATTTACATTTATTGTTGATTTGTATTTTTAGTAAGTTTTTAAAATATGGTAATAACTCATAGATCATCATTAATATAGCAATAAATAATATAATGTTATAAAAAGAAATATAATATTATTTTGGATTTTTCAAAAGTTAATTCTATTTTATAATTATTATTAGTATAACAATTCTTCAAAATTATACAGTTTTTAAATGTAATTTTCTAATCCAATACTATTATTTTATTTTTAATATCCATAAATTTTAGAAAATTATTTATTTTTATGTTTTGATAATTATACACTTAACAAAATTTTCTCTTACATTTACAAAATTTGATTTAATATATTTTACAAAAAGATATACATATATATTACTAAATATACATTTAATAAAAATATTTTTTTAATTTTAAATTTTTACATATGATTAAATTAAGATTATATATTGTAAGCAAATAATAAAATAAAAAATTAACAAAATCAAAAACTAACAAAATTTGTATTTTAAAATAAATTTATATTTTAAAACTTTTATTTCTGCACATGGTGCAGGAAAACACCTAGTTAGTCAAGACGTAATGAGTAGGTTAGAAACGATCATACTTATCCGTTGATATAGTTTCTTTATTTATAGACAAAACGGTTTTCTTTGTTTTCTACAAATAAATGACTATAAATTAGATATTTAATGCAGTTAAAAAATTATTCGAGAGGTTACAAACTCCAGAGTTTTAACTACTTCACTAATTTTTAAATTTTTTTCTGTCAATCGATAAGAAAGATTACCTGTTGAAGCGGTAACCTCTTCGCCACTCCCTTCTTGTATAAATAGTCTTTCTTCTTGCTCATATCCTCTCAAAACCTTTTCTTGTCCCAACAAAAAAAACTCCCCAACGACAGTAAAAAAAAAAAACAGAACACAACAAAAGATCCAACGATGTCAAGTTCCGTCCGAAAGAACATGGAGCGGATCAAAGGCCCATGGAGTCCAGAAGAAGACGAACTATTGCAGAGTCTGGTGCAGAAGCACGGTCCAAGAAACTGGTCTTTGATCAGCAAATCTATCCCCGGACGCTCCGGCAAATCTTGCCGTCTCCGGTGGTGCAACCAGCTATCTCCGGAGGTAGAGCACCGTTCCTTTTCGCCGGAAGAAGACGAGACGATTGTTCGAGCGCACGCTCGGTTCGGTAACAAGTGGGCGACGATCTCTCGTCTCCTCAGTGGAAGAACCGACAACGCTATCAAGAATCATTGGAACTCGACGCTCAAGCGAAAATGCAGCGCCGTTGCATCTGATGGGTATGACGGTAATATCGGAGAAGAGCAACCGTCGAAGCGTACGGCGAGCAGTGGTGGTGGTGGTGTGTCTACTGAGTTGTATATGAGCCCCGGAAGTCCTTCTGGATCTGACGTCAGCGAGCAATCTGGTGGTGGGCAACACGTGTTTAGATCTGGTGCTGTGAATGAGATGACGGCGTCATCGTCTGGTGAAGATCCGCCTACGTATCTTAGTTTATCTCTCCCTTGGAATAACGAGACAGAGACGGTTAGAGTCAACGAGTCAACTCAACTAAACGAGAATACCGTTATTGATAATGGTTACACGGCGGAGCTGTTTCCGGTTAGGAAGGAAGAGGTAGAGGAAGATAAAGAGATATCAGGGTTTGGTGGTGAGTTCATGACGGTGGTGCAGGAGATGATTAGGACGGAGGTGAGGAGTTACATGGCGGATTTACAGCGAGGGAACGTCGGTGGTGGTGGTGGTGGTTCGTGTGTTCCGCAAGGTGTAATGAACCGTCGTGTCGGGTTTAGAGAGTTTGTAGTGAACCAAATCGGCATTGGGAAGATCGAGTAGAGTGATGACTGATTAGTGAGGCTTCAAAGCTTTTCATGTATAGAGAAATGGTTAGAGAGAAGCAAATTAAAAATGTTTTGTAATCATATGATCTTTCGTGATTCAAATCAGAAGGAAGCAAAGATCATACATATTACATACAGTTTCACATGCTTCTGAAATAATTAGGGACAAAGAAAGCACATAAAAGAGCAAGTTACCTAACGTGCAGGCTCGACAATTATGAATTAAAATTTATAACAATGAAGCAAACGTGAAAACTTTCATATTAGATACAATGGTAGACAAGGGAGAGGAGATTAAATTAGATACTTGAGGAAGTCTAACCAAATGCTCGGCGCCATAAACAGTTGAAGGTTTAAAACATCATCCACAATCGCTTCTTGGTATTGTGGCTGCTCTTTTCTTATGTAAGAGCATCATAGGTAATGCCTTGTCAAAGTAACACCTTATGCCTTTCAATATTTTAGCTACTGAATCAGTTAATCCTGTACAATACACAATTTTGCTTCATGTCAATTCTGAAGATAATAATATTGTATTAATCACACTCTTTGGTTGAATGCAAGACTCACATTCCATCCTTCTTGGTTTTGAATTCAAGGTACTTGGACAATATCTCATCTACATAAATTTGCATTACACCACTTTGGTATAATTAACTCACTCGATTTAATACACACTTATGTCTTTCAAGTATTTGATTCTTTAACAACTCTAACTGTGGCAAAAGTATGTATAGAAAACAGAGTACAATGATGTACCTTGTCCTTCTGAGTAACATTCTCCCAGTCGTCAGTGAGCTGTTTTCTTAGTTAGTACTGGAGGAATTGGGATCTTGATTAGCTTCTCTGCTGATACGTTATCCTTCTATAGATAAAAAAAAGCAGACACAAGCAACCTTATAAACATGAAAGACTGACCCTGTTTGTATATGTGTGAGTATATGCGTGCATCACAATACATCAGCCGTCTAATGTGTTCCTAACAGGTATGTACAAGATTTTGGTAATTTTTATCTATGGGAGCTAAAACAAGAAAACAAGAGAAGTGTACTAAATGAATGAACACAATAAATGTCCAAATCTTTTTAAAAGCCTGACTTCATTGCCTGACTCGGTCTTTCGCTTCTTCCCTTTAGCAGCTGCAACAGAGAATACAATCATATATAAAACCAGCTTAACTCAGATAAATCTAAGCTTCAACTAATCTTGACTTCGTTCTACAAATTTAACAAATTAATTTTTTGGAAGCTGTGAGGAGATCTATGACTTTCAAAGTAAGCGAATAAAAAAAAATGCTGCCCACCATTGATTTTTTTGTGTCATCTTTCTCAACCTTTGCATCTGCAAGATCAGAAAAACATGTTTGACAACATAGCAGAAGCTTCTTAGCATAGATGACCATACACGTATTGTATGTTCTCAAAAAGGAAAATTATGGGGGAACATAAAATAATCAACTCAGTGCATGAACAAGCTAATATATCAATAGGCTACCTTGATAAGGGTTATTCTATTAGCAACAACAACAAAGTAAAGCCAAGCAGAAACGGGTAGCAAGTAAACATCTCAAACTCACCTGCAGAACTTCTAGTTTTAGCCTGAGCAAACTTAGAACGCGGATGGCTGTATCACTCAATACTGCGAATCAAAATGTAATAGCTACACTATCTAACATGCAGTGTAAATGAAACTATAGTAGCTGAGAGGTAAGAGGTCTCACGAGATAATGCACAGAGTACTTCCACTCCTTCTTGCGAGGACCATGGTAGGCGACAACACAAGAGTTTGCCGGCGATGCGCCACCACTGGAAGTGTCTCCGTCACTAGCACTCTCTTCCTTGGACGAGCTTCCCATTGCCACAGAGAGCTGAGGGAGAGGCGAAGATCTCACATCACAAGCGAGGCCTACACGTCTTAGAGTGAATCTACGACTGACACTGCTCTCAATCCACGAGACTAGTATGAAGGTTCAGTTGTAATTAATATCTTTTTAATTTGAGTCCCTTAACTTTTCACAATATCTTACTCCACTCTATTAGTGTTTTTGCCTGATCTCCCATTTTAAATCTATAATATAATGAGGGAGTATCACTCCTACCTAAGAGACACGTGTCTTATTATTTTAAATGGGCTGTGTGTTTGTTTGAGTTTAATCATGTGTTTTAATTTGTGTTCCAACTCTATAGATTTTGGCCCATAGCATCTCTGTTCTTCACGACGGCTAATAGATTAGGGATTGACGAGATTTTTTTTTCCCAGATCACTCGCCATCCCTCTTCCTCTTCCTCTTCCTCTTCTGTTCTTCTTCAGTTATGACTGGGCATTTCTTCTGTCGCCGAAACGATTCGGCCTTCCGTAACGCTTCTCGAATCCTCATTTATATAACGTACTCGAGGTGAGCTCTCAACCCTTTCTAATCTACATTTCTTGAAACATCGTTCACATCAATTTGAAACTCTTGCAAAAATGACTTCACCAGCTGCCTTAGCCGCCGTCCCTACCGTCGCCCCTGTCTCCGCCGTCACCGCTTCCGCAGATGCCGCCATCTCCGCCACCGCTGCCGTCTCCACCGCCGCCACCGTTCCCTACACCACCTTTGACTCACTCCGACTTGGCAGGACCGCCCAGTGTTTGGTCGGTAGATGAAAGATATCAATATACCGCCCAGTGTTTCTCTATTGATACTTCATCTGCTTTCAATATGGGTACTCCACATCAACTTATATTAGGTTATTAGTCTCTCTTGCCTGTTTAATTGTTATTAATCTCGATTTGCTTCTGTCTGATTTGAAGGCTGGACGGCGTAGGGAAACTGTTGTCACTAGCATCCTCTGTTTTTGGTAGCAAGAATGTGAAGAAACCTAGAGAGCTTATTGGGGTTGATTTGGTTATGGTAGATGAAAAGATATCTATTCTCAACTGAATATAATATTTTTTTTGAAGTCTTTCATAAAAAGTTTATACTAATCTTTGATTGTATTTCATGGATTGCAGTCGAGGAAACTCAAAATTGCACCTAAACCTAAATTTCAACCACTAAGAACCGGTACATATTTTCCTTTGTATCATGCAAATTTTAATTTGTCTCTCAGACACTACGTTTCTTGTGTCCAGCTCTCAGATGGTGCTGTGGATGAAGCTTTCAGGGAAGAGAGAGTGTCTCTTTGAGGATGGACAATGCAGAAGACCCACAACGTAGGCTGCTTCCACACTGCCTAAAGGACTCAGTGGGCAGCACTTTCACTTTCCCGTCGAAGCTTTCTCCATTCAACTTCTATTCAAAGAATCAAACATTCACCGTTTCACAGATATTTGACCGCAATCAGCGTCCACCACCCTCAAGCTTTGCGAGGGTGTAAGTACATGCATTACCTGTCTCTGATTTTGAATATTGTATCTTACTCTGCAATTTTTTTTCTTTTCCCTTTCTCACTAGAGTTTGATTCCTGTGATGAGCTTTTTGGTAATCAATGGACTCTCCAAGCTCATTGATTCTACATCCCATTACCTTAATTTGTTTATTTACTCACGTATTCTATTTACTTTTTCTTTAGGTTTACTCTAGCGTTATTATTGTTTTATTGACTGGATTTTAGTTGCTAATAAACATACATGCTTTTTTGTTAGTGTAGTCCTCTGACTTCCCTCCAATCACATAATCTTAGTTATTTCTTTCTCTACAGTGAGCTGATTTATTCATGACTTTCCTGCTTTGGTTAAATGATAAGCTGGCAAAGGAAGTTAAGCTTCTAAAGAATCACTCACATTCAAATATAGTTGTAAGCAATACAAGCTTTTGTATTTCTTTCAATGTTTGATAGACCCTCGAGATTTTGTTTCTTTTGTAACTATTTATTCTTTTGTCGGCATTAAAGGTATTTAGGCACAAGGGAATGCTAAGGAAAAAAACTACTGCTAAGGAAAATATAAAAGGGAATGCTTTGTTTGGGATAGCTGAGAAGGTTTTTTCTTGCTAAATATAGCTGAGAAGGGGTTTCTGCACCTCATAGGAGAAAATGAATAGAAGAAGATGGACAGAGAGAGGAAAAACAGAGTGCAAAGCTAATAATGAGAGAGTTTATAAAAAATGATGTACCGGAAAGTAATGGCGTCAGGTGAAGTTTCTGAAGTAAAAAAGAAAGAAAGTGGAAGACTATATTTCAGTTGTTCAAAGAAAAAAAAAAGGAAGACTGTATTTCAGTAGAAACCATTGTCAAAAAGTTTGGAGAGATTAAGGATCCGCAACAAGTTACTTCACAAGAAGAGGAAAAGATTTTAGAAAAGAGTAACTATTTTTGTTTTCCGATCCGTAATTTTTACGGTTTGATTAGGAAGAAACACTCCAAACAAATTCTAATCAATTATATTTGTTGTCTGAAAATGATGATGTCCATGCTTATTAATGGAATTTAAACTACTAAATAAGATTATTTACAAGGATTCAACTACTAAGCTGTTCCTCACCGCATCAATAGGCGCCAAGACACCTATTACACTCCAAGCCAAACTATTGTTTGTTAGACGTAACAAATAAACACTTCATTTTTGCTTACCTAATTTGAATTAGAGTCTTACTTAGGTTTTTTTCCCATCAAAGGTATATTTATAAATAACAGGATACAGAATCAAAACTCATAATCCAAACCATTTATAACAAAATTTACCACCCACTGCAACACACCCACATGAATCGGTTAACAATAATGTATTTTCAGTTTCATCAAACTCAAACCAATGAAAAATAAAAATGAGTGGATTTAATTGATAATTTTCCTTTTTTTTAACAAATTCAATTAGAGAAATTTTAATTTAATGTAAAAACAGAAAATGCTATATAATCAATTTTTTATTAAAAAAGTATAAAAGAAAAATAACAATAAAATTTAACGCAATAAATTAGTGAATCACATAATATATATAAAGTACAATTTTCAAAATATTTCCTAATCCATATGAATGAAAATTAAGAGAATCTAACAATATTATTTTTCACTGTTCATCAAAAGGACGTGAAATAAAAACAAAATAAATAATAAATAATTTATTTATAATCAAAATAATATTTTAAAAAATATTAAAACATAACATAACTATATCTATAACAAATATAAAATATCTTCGAAGCTAAATTCAGTATTGATAGTAATAAATATATGAATATATATATATATATATGCACATTCTGAACAAAAAAAAAAGACAACACAAAACAAAGTGACAAAGAATATAGAGTATATGAGTATAGATAAAGTACATGACTTAATATAAAACAAACATATCAAAGGTCTTCACCACCAAAATAATGTATAACATAATCCACTAAGAACATCTCAACAATTGGATTATTAAATTAATTCAATTACAACCAGATTAAATTAAAATATCCTTACATTAAACAACTGAAATAAATAATAAAATGAGGAATTACAAATAATTCACACATAATATATAACTCAATTATTTCGTTGATAAAAAAAAGTCAATCATTTTAAGTAGAATAAAAATATATGCATTTAAGAAACTTAACATTTTATTCTAACAAATTTCCAAAATAAGAAGTTTAAATTTTTAGAAATTTCACTAATAAATACAATATATAAACAAACGTAAAAATAAATAGGCAAAAAACAACAATTCATAAACACCTATAAAACAAATATATATTGTGCTAAACTTTCACAACAGACACAACATGAACAATAATCGACTTCTTACCCATCGACTCTCACATCAAACAAGATTATTAGGACCTAATCGAGGACAATTCCTCAAGATCTATATACACAGACCGAACACACAACAATTAATCATCTATTTTCAGGTAACAAATTTTTTGACAATATAAGTAATTACAATGACTTTGTTCCTGAGTCATTGGATTTCATGTTATCATACCATGATATTCATGACCCCGACTCAACATTCCTAATTGAAGAGACTTACCAATATGTGATGAGGTTACTAAGAGAAAACAATAATATTATACCACAAGATCTTGAAGTTACTTTAACCATTACAAACTACAATCTAAATGCAACCGCAAGACTTGATGTAGATCTGATCATCACAGATCTAGAAGGAACTGATAGACCTCCGACAACTGAAGAGGAAAACCATGTATGCTCCATCTGCTTTGAAAACTACATCAATGTAACCAATATTTCAACCCTCAGCTGCGGCCATAAATTTCATTTTCTTTGCATTGATCATTGGTTTCGTACAAATATAAGTTGTCCAGTATGTCGGGCAAGTAATCTATGAGCCAATACGGACTAATAATAAAAAAACACTTTCAAGATTCAAACTCGGAATTTATTTTCTCATTGCTTATAATTTCAGAAATAATAAAAATACAAAATCCCGTAAATATTCAACAACCTATTCAAATAACAAAATCACGTACACAAAAATATATGACGTATCGATAAAGTACCCGGCCCCGTGCCTGCGCGGGGGCTATGAAACTAGTATAACTAGACATTGACCCGCCCGATCGGTCGGGTATTTATTTTATGTTTTTATGTTTTTGTTTATATCAAATTATATATATTTGTAATTATAAGTTTAATAAAATATTCTGATATAATTTTAAATATCGTAATTAAAATAATATAGGGATGGGTCATAATTTTTTCCAATTCCAAAATCTTAATATCTCTTAAAACAAATAAAATAAATTTATAAATACATAAAATTTATAAAAATATTTTGAAATATAATTTCTATTAAGATAAATTTTGTTAAAGAAAAATAATTTTGCAATGTTGTTGTTTATTTCTATAGCTTGACCCGTGACTGTATAAATATTTTTTCCGTATAAATATTTACTTTCACTTTAAATTTGTTCTTTACAATAATGTGTATATATATATATATTAAATTAAAATGTATTACATAATTATGGAAAGAGTTTATCTACTTGTTTATAATATTAATGTACATTAAATTTAAGATTTATCTTGAATTTGTTGTAGAATCAATTTAGGAAATTATGCATTAAATTAGGAAAAGACAAAATCCTTAAAATTATGTTTATTAATTACTTCAGTGGCATTAGGTTGTAAATATTTTAAAAGTTTTAGGGTTAATTTAAAAGTGTACTTCTATTTTAATAAGATAGATGTTTTTTTCGATAATGAGCTTTCTAGACCCAAAGACTAATCAGTACGAAGTTCATGGAAATATAGGTTTTCTTGCTATTAAAGGCGTTCATTGGTGGCCAAAGAAAATCGAACCCAAAACAAAAGCTCCAACCGGAACCCTTTTATCATTAGACCAATTGGTCAAGACCACTTGGTTAATTTTGAATATAATGTACTAGATTTTAAAAAAAAAAATTAACTAAATGAAATAAGTAAATACTTGTTACTAGAGTGAATAGGTTATATTTTCTATACTATGAAAACATAAATTATTTTCAAAAATATACTATAAATATAAATAATTTTAAAATGTTTTTCAGTAATTTAGACAATATAATAATTTGATAAAAAAATAATATAATTATATTCAGGCTGTAACTGGTAAATTAAAATGAAATCAAAGGAATAAAAATAAAAAGAATTCTAGGAATGAAATACTGAAGAAAATGGAATGGAATTTATTTCATTCATTCATGAACAAATTTGTTATGGAATAGTTTCCTTTGTATTTTGTCTAATTATTTTTGGAATTAGTGGAATGACCATTCCATTCCATTCATAGCAAATGGTTAAAAAAATTTGGAATTAATGGAATCAACTATTCCACGTCATTCCATTCAATATGACAATCCAGTTGCATCCTCCGTTTGTAATGTTTATTAGTAAATTAAAAAAAAATCATATTGATCAGAACCAAAGTTCACATTGCACATTGTACACTATCAAATAACTTACAAACGATAATTTTATTGACAGGAAAACTAGTAAGATATTCTCTTCTTGATTTTTCCCTCTCTTATTTCTAAGCAAGAACGTAATAAAAATGAAATAATGTTTTGGACCTATACGTGGATGGACTTTTAAACCGTCCCGGTTTGAACAAAAGATTTGAAGAATTAGTGACCGGGTCCGCTTGGGCTTGGACCGGAGTGCTTATCAAATCGATACGTATCGCTCCCGTCCACGAAATTATGACCCTTGCCTGGACTCGGACCTGAGCCTTTGATCGAACCAAGTGACAAGCCATCAAAGAAACCAGCTACAAGCTTCTTCTCTTCAGTTTTTGTTAGACCAAGCGGACGAGTCTCAACAAGAACCGAACCAACCAACATGAAGAACACAATCGAACCTAGAACACCTTTGTTCATCATCATATTTGAAGACAGTTTAACTCACTTCTTTTCTCTCTCTTCTTTATCAGATAATGAAACTTGTTGTGAGTGTTTTATGGATTTAATATTTACTTATATAGTAGTGTTCTGTGAGATGCAAAGTTTGAATGAAGTTATGAATTCAACAGAACGTGATAATTGATATAGGCTGCTTCCCAGGAAGTTCCCCAACTGTTTTTCTGAGTTGTATGTTTATGTTTTGAAAGAAAGAAAATAATTAAAGCCATCAATGAGGAAAAGATAAGAGTTAAAACTATAGACCGAGCATAATGTTTGATTGTTTGGAGCAGGAGGCAGCTAAATTTAGCAGTGTTGGACCAAACAAAGTTTAAATTTCAAACTTGTGAAAGTATATCAAGTCAAACATATGGGTAGGCGGTTTGGTTGTTGGTTATAGTGAATTTATCAATCGAGAAAAGTTTGGTTCAACATTTTCTCGGTTAGTTTGACTTTTCAATTTGGTTTTTAAATAATATTTTTCTGGTTTGGTTATAAATAGGCCTGGGCACGGATCGGATATTCGGGTTTTTGAAGGTATTTGTGATTTGCTTCGAATGTTACGGATATCTGATTTTTCGATTTGCTTTGCTTCGGAAAAATACGGATATTCGGAAAAACGGATATCCGGAAAATAAATAGATGTTTGCGGATATTCGCGGATACTTACGGATCTCTTATTTGTTTTGATTAATACAAATAATCTTAAAAATTTGATACAAATTTGTTTTGTAAAATATATTTTTTGCATGATATAAAAGATAAAAATTAAAAAAAGCAATGAATCTTCATATTTTGTAAATTTTTAAACTTAGTTAAAATTATAATAACACAAAACTTAAAAAAAAATTATAATTATCGTAAATATTTTCTCTTCCTTTTATGTAATATTTTTATATAAGTAATAATATGAATAGAATCTATCAAATAATATATTAGAATAATAATTATATAATTTTATACATTTAAAACTTTAAATATAATCAAAATATACATGTATTTATATATTGACGGATCGGATCGGATATTCGCTTCCCAAAATTTTAATATTTGTGATTTGCTTCGATTTTGACGGATATTGAATTTTAGTATTTGCTTTGCTTCGAAAGCTTACGGATATTCGGAATTTTCGAATCGAATAGCAACGGATAACGAATCGAATCAAATTTAACGGATAAAATGCCCAGCCCTAACCCAGATGATTTGGACACTGACTGACCATATGCTAATTTGACCTACTAAATCGTATCCCCTTTTTTTGTCATCAATACGTACATGTTTAATTGTTTTCTTTTGCTAAAATACTTGTTTAATTGTTGTTTTCTTTTTTTTTTTTTGTGCAACTGGAAATATATTAAAGGAAGCAAAAGTGTTCAGGCCCAAAAAAAAAAAAAAAAAAAAAAAAAAAAAAAACGTCTAGCCCACATAGCGGGAAGCGTCAACAACAAGAATTGCAGAAAAGGAAGATGGCCTGCTAAGGGCCTGCTTAGCTAAACGATCCGCATCTCTGTTCTGAGAACGAGAGATGTGGGAAAAACCGATAGACGCAAAGGAAGAAGAGATGTGATCGATGTCCCGAAGGATCCCACGAATCTCTTTGATCTGTTGCTTGGTGGTAATTGCCCGGATGAGCGTTGAGCAGTCGGAGAGAAAGACTATGTCATTACTTCCTTTTGATGCTGCGATTGAGATGCCGAGGCGGAGAGCCATAGCTTCCGCCATGAGAGGCGAAGAGATGAAGTCCACTGTTTGCGATCCCGATCCGAGATGTCGAGAGTGTGAATCCATCAGAGTCCAAGCTAGTCCTGCTCGATTTGTTGTAGAGTTCCATGCTGCATCGGTCTTGCAAATCGTTTTGAAACGAGGATCAATACGTCTAGGTAGTGCTCTCACTCCAGGTCTTCCGCCCTGGGGCTTTCCCAGTCCGATCTGTGCCTGATCCCATTCCCTTGCTGCTACTAATGTCTTTGTTGCCACTTCCGTAGGAGTCGATGTTTTATCCTCAAAGATGAGGCGATTGCGCGCCGTCCATAGCATCCAGCAGACCCAAGGGAGGATGCTGTACTTGATCCCTGTTGGAGGGAGACATGTCGATCCCCTGAACAACACCACAGCTTCCTTGAAATTCATATCATCAGGAGGGACGAGCTGTTGGAGGGTAGGAATTCGTTTCCAGACTTCTCTTGCAAAAGCGCAGTGGAAGAAAACATGCATAGCTGTCTCAGGCTCTTTGCACCGGGGGCAGAGAGATTCCGAAAGCATTCCACGCCTTTGAAGATTCTCCCCCAAAGGTAAGGCTCCTTGAATGATTGACCATAGAAATAATCTGAGCTTTGGAGAGAATCTACCTGACCAAACGTCTTTTATCCATTTAAAACTCAGGTTGTTTTCTTGACTAGCATGTGGAGGTTGGGTGGGGTTTAGAGGCCCGTGGACAGGTGTGATGAGAGAGCTCGCTATGGCATTGTAGCCTGATTTCGTAGAATAGACGCCTGAGATGGTGGGCTGCCACACATAGGCATCTTCAGCTCCTGTCAGACTCGGCTTAAGGCATTGGATCTGTCTGTTGAAATCCGGTAAGAGCTCCTCAATTCTCTTTGTATTCCATTTTAGATCAGAAGTTAGGAGATCAGAGACCCTAAGGTCCAGGGCTGATTCATGAATCGGTCCAAAGGGTTTGATAGTGGTATCGAGACTGATCCAACTATCTTTCCACACTTTGGTTGTCTGACCATTTCCAATTGATGTGCCTAGGTGCTCTTTCAGGAGATCTCTACCATGCAGGATACTGTGCCAACCATGCGAACAAGAGGTAGGTAGCTGAACATCTAAGAAATTTCTTTTATGGCAATACTTGCCTTTTAAGACTCTTGCCAGGAGGCAATTAGGCATAGTTAGAATCCGCCATGATATCTTAGCTAGGAGTGCTTGGTTGAACAACTGGATATCACGTAGGCCTAAACCTCCTGTCGCTTTTGGTTGTGTGAGCTTTGACCAAGCCACCCAACTCATCTTACGGTCACCAGATGGGCTGTCCCACCAGAACCTTGTTAATGTCGATTGGATTCTTTTGCAGAGACTGACCGGGAGTTGGAAGCACGACATGGTGTACGTTGGGATTGCCGTGAGGACTGCCTTCAGCATCGTCAGTTTTCCAGCTTTGGAGAGGAAACGAGAAGACCAGTTTGCTGCACGTTGTCTTATCCTGTCCACTATCGAGGTAAAGAGATCTCTCTTTCTCCTACCAAAGTGCTCAGGGAGACCTAAATATTTTCCCACACCTCCCTCTTTAGAGATACCCAGGATTTGTTTTACTGATTCTTTAACTTCCGGAGCTGTTTTCTTTGAGAAGGTCACAGAGGATTTAGCTATGTTCACCTTTTGACCAGAAGCTTCTTCATACACACGCAGGGTCTTCATGAGGCACGTACTGCTTTCGGGAGAGGCCTCACAGAAGATCATGGTATCATCAGCAAACAAGAGATGGTTAACCCTGGGGCTCCCTCTTGCCACTCTGACACCGCGAAGATGACCCTCCAGTTCTGCCTTTCTGCACAGGCTTGATAACACCTCTCCACAGAGGATGAATATATAAGGAGATATAGGATCTCCTTGACGAATGCCACGGTAAGGTACCACTTCTCCGTAGATGCTATCATTGATTAGGAACTTATAGGAGACAGACGTGATACATTGCATCACCCAATTCACCCATTTCTCATGAAAGCCTAGACCGGTTAGGACCTGTGACACGAATTCCCATTCCACTCTATCATAGGCTTTTGACATGTCCATTTTTACCGCCATTGAAACATGTTTTTCCGCTTGTGAATTTTTTAAATAATGAAGGACTTCATGTGTGATTAACACATTGTCCGAAATTGATCTTCCAGGTATAAAGGCTGACTGATTCTCAGAGATGATCGAAGTTAAGACCGGTTTCAGGCGAAGAGACAGAAGCTTAGAGATGATCTTATAGAAGACATTGCACAAGGCTATAGGACGGTAATCATCAACTGTTTTTGCTCCATGGATTTTTGGTATTAGCCTAATGTGCGTTTCATTCAGGGAGGAAGGCATGATTCCCGTGGAAAAGAAGGTCTGGATCTCCGAGATCACCGAGGAACCAACGACATCCCAATTCGTGTGGAAGAAGCTCGCTGAGAAGCCGTCTGGACCAGGGGCTTTATCCGCATGAATAGCAAAAAGCTCTTCCTTGATTTCCTCTGCTGTTGGGTCTCTGATGAGGAGTTCATTGGCCTCTTGAGTTACTCGGCCCTGAAGCGCCTCCAAAGCTGGCCCGATATCTGTACTTTCGTTTGCCGTAAAGAGTTTCTGGTAGTGAGCGCATATTAGTGCTGATAGCTGTTCCTCTTCATAGCAAGGTACCCCTTCCGCGTCTTCTAAAACATATAGCCTATTCCTGGCTTTTCGATTCTTTGTCACCGCATGAAAGTAACCAGAGTTTGCATCTCCCAGGGTTAGCCATAGTTGGCGGCTTCTCTGCTTCCAGTATGCTTCCTCCGATTTGTAAGCAGCTAAGAGGTTAGAGTTAATCTCTTGGATAAGGGCTTCCTCACTTCCCAGGTTTGACATTGCATTATCCAGCTCGCTTCTTAGCTCTTCGATTTTCTTCTTGCTGTTTTGTTGATACATCTTGCACCATTTGCAGATAGCTTTTCTGCAGAGGGACAGCCGCGCTTCTACTGATAGGTAAGAGGCATTGTCCCAGATTTCCTTGACTAGGGCTTTTATCTCTAGATTATCCTTTAGTCGTCTGTCGTAACGAAAGAGGTGTCGACCTTTGCTCTTTGTTGTGTCTAGGAAGGACAGAATTGGCCGGTGGTCAGAGCCCTCAAATTTAAGGTAGTGGCAGCGACAAGATGGGAAGAGGTCAGCCCATTCCGGGTTGCTCAAAGCCCTGTCGAGTCTGCAGCGAACAAGGTGTGTACCTCTTTGACCCCTCCAAGATAGAAAGTTGCCTGTGTGTTTGAGGTCGAATAAATCATGTGTAGAGAGAAAGGTTCTGAATGAGCAGAACGTCCCTTCGGCTCTCTCAGGTCCTCCACTTTTTTCGCTATTATCCACCAGTTCATTGAAATCCCCGGTTAGAAACCACGGTTCACTCGAGTTAAGGCGTAGGGTAGATAGCAAGTTCCACACTGCATGGCGTTTAGATTGGTCAGGATCACCGTAGACAAATGTAGCTTGGAAAGATAGTCCTTTATGAATGATCCTTGTATCGATGTGGTTATGGGAGGCGGTTAGAATAGTAAGCTCAATGTCTTTTCTCCAACTTAGGAATAGGCCTCCTCCTCCAGGACTATGTGGAGAGACTAGGAAATGGTTGCTTTCGTTTAGCCAATTTAGCTCTTTTTTCACCATTTCGTCGGGATTTTTTGTCTCCATTAGGAAAGTGATATCAGGAGGGGTCCTTTTGTGGAGCTCCCTTAGGCGCTGGACTGTCATGGGGTTCCCCAACCCACAGCAGTTCCAGCTGAGAACGGCTAAGGAGCCTGGCTTGGATGAAGCCGAAAATCCGACTTCTTCCTTGTCGCTGCCGGTATCAGGTGGATAGGAGGGTTCCTGCTGTTCTGTGAGGGTTCAACTGCCTCAGAGGTTGCCTTCTGCTTCTTCTTTCTCCCTCCAGGGTTGTCCCCTGATCGCAAGCCTGCAGGTGAGTTTCTCATTTGGGATATGTTTCTTTTCTTTGAGCTTGCGCCACGTAAGATGTTTGGTGTCGTCCTTGCAGGTGAGATTCTTCTGGTTGCTTTTGTTCTCACTGTTACTCTATCTTGACCCATACGGAACGTGCCAGCATCTTCCCTTAGTTCCAGTGGCGTACGGAGGGCAGGCGGTGTTTCTCGTTCCTCCACTTGTGGGCTGACAACAACTGACCTGAGGCGAGTAGGTCTATCTGTCACTTGCTCTCTCCATTGATTAATGAGTGGAGACTCGTCACTATAATACGGTTCCAGTCTTTCATCCTCATCTTTGTCATTTGATGGGGATAGTAGGATTAGCGGAGCTGGGTGGTTAGGAGCTTGTAAGACTGGATCTTGGAGAGGTGGGGGAGTAGCTGGGTTACTAGAATCTCCTATAGGATGCGGGAACTCTGGGAGATTTTGCATAGAGGCTGCCAGGATAGCTGCAGTTGTCGTCTCCATTAGCCCTTCTGCATCTGTATATTGTACTCTCTGTCTTCGTGCCGCAGCTTCTACAGGGTCCCCACAGTTGAAGTACTGTCTAGTTACTTCATGTAGTTCCTCCATGATGGCCTCTTTTGCTAGTGTGTGATCGTTAGTTCCTTGTAGCTGCAGAGGCGGGCTCTTGGGTGTTATATTTCTTGGAGAGATTTGATTTCTGTTCTGCATTTCCTCCGGTGGGTTTGGAACCACCACTAGCTTTGGTCTCCATTGCCCTTCACTTCTTCTAGGGAAGAGATCTTTCCTCTGGTTAACTTGTCTACCCGTGTGTACTCTGTTTCTTGAGTAAGGAGGAGAGGCATAGGTAGGTTCCTTTTCCTCTTCTGGTATGTTGTTTGTTGCAGGTCTGGTATCTCCTCCTATCTCTGTTTTGCTTGCAGGTGGGGGGTTACGGGTTTGTTTTGTGCTGACTCGTTCCCCGAAAGGGTTTCCATGCCTGTCTAGCCTCTCTTTAAATCCAGGGCGTGCTAACATTGGAGGGCTATTGTGGGTCATTTCACGTCTTTCGGACAAGTCAGCATGAGTCCTGGAAGGTCTCTCAGAACTCACTCTTGTTCTCTCAGGCTCAAAGCTCCGAGGGTCCTGCTCGTTAGATACAGTGATACAGTGATAATGTTAGATACAGTGATACACCAAACCTAATAATCAAGCCTCCTAAAGTTCATACAATTTGCTGCTAGTTTTTCTTGCACGACTTCTTCGCACGTGGTTTGTCTTTCAAAAACATTGAACAACCGCACTTTACTAAAATTCAACATCTACGTTTATAATTTTTGTGTTAGGTAGAAATCTATCGTATGAAAAGACATAAGCCTTGGTCTTTCTGTCAACTCTTGCTGCTATATGGTGATGTATTTTCTTCATTTCGAGTTCAACAGTGATTCATGAATCATGATAAAAGAAAATATTTGTCAAAACTCAAAAGAGAGTTGGTTTAGTTTTTTGAGAATAAACTATTGATGGCATTGGTGGCAGGAAAGTTATTTTCTTTGAGCCATTTAAATAAAATGCCTATTCATCTCATATTACCCCTTTTTATTAAAAAAATGGTTCCTTTATTTCCGCAGTTATAGTAAGACAAATAAACCAATTTACCTGGAATCGGGAAACCTTTTTCATATTAAAATGAGGCGAAATCACTATCATTCAAATTATTAAACAAATTTATAAGCAAATTACTTAGAATCCGGTCCACTGTTTTCTCTCTTGGAATAAGGTGAAAGGAAATTAATCAATTTTGGTCTGCCAAAATAATATAGTTTATTAGTGGCGTAAGACCACACCAGAATATAATAGGAAGGAAAAATGTTAACTATATAGTTCGGACATGGTAGTCCATTAATATTGGAATCAAATTCTTCATTTGATAAATTCGTTGTCTAGATTCTAGTCGTTTCTATCGGTCCAATTACACGAAATAAATAGAGTTCTTGAAATAACATAGTTTAAGAAAGAATTCTAGTTAACTTCCTTGATTTCCTCAAATTCATTCAAAAAGCAAATAAATAATGATTTTTTTTCAAATAATACTATGCGAGTATGTACATCTATATATCTTATTTTGACAAATATATCAAATATACCAGTAGAATAATATTTTACTCTTATTTACTCGATCTCCATATTTAGTTAGGCTACATAAACAAATCCAAACGTCTATTTCAACTCTACCGCCATGACGTACGTTGTAAACTGTCTACATGCTTAAAAACTAATAATATGGATTTCAAAGGCACATTTAATAATCAAATACGGGGATGGCTACTTGATAAAACTATTTATTAAAACTAGTAGCATCTCTGAGATGTATATATATTCGTACAATATTTAAGATGTACTCATGTACTAAAGTCTTAGCTAATAGTACGCGTCTCCAATCTTGATGTAGTAGGTAAGGTTACATATATGGTTCGTTCATTCTCACTGTATTCACATAGTTATCAAAACTTGATCATAAGGGAATACAGATTCTAAGATGCACGATTGACAGTGACATAAAATTGGGCTACATGTGGGGAAGTTATTAGTGTGGCCCAGTTAAGTTCGGCCCAACCAAAACTTATGAAGCTGCAAAAGCCCATTGAAGTATCTCAGCAACAAGACAGAGTAACGGTACAAAGCAGAGCTCGGGTCTGCGCTCCTGCAAGTACGGAGTTACAGCTAGGCAATCGCTTCACTCTTTTGTCTTGTTGCTAGTCTCACATTCCAGCTGTCTTGTCTCTAGATCCTTCTGTCTTATCTTTAAATATGAAACCTTTGTAACCAAGCTGAAGCAAGCAAGAAAAGTAATAAACATTTTATTCATAAACTCTTTCTCTGTTCTTGAGTTACCTTCATGGTATCAGAGCACGGCGAGTAGATCTTGCTCCTGTGCTAGCTATGGCGGATAACATGGACCCTCAGTCCGCTTCGAATCTGACCATTACTCAGTGTGTCACTCTTAAACTTAAGGATGACAACTATCTTCTCTGGAAACTGCAGTTTGAGCAGTTTCTCACCTCTCAGATGCTTATCGGCTACGTTACTGGAGCTCATCCCCGTCCTGCTGAGACCGTCGCTGTTCGTACCGGAGACCAAGTTGAACAAGCTGCAAATCCAGAGTTTCTTCGCTGGATCCAGAAAGATCAGCTCATCATGGCCTGGATCTACGGTACTCTCTCTGAAAACGCCCTTCGTTCTGTGTATGGTCTCCATACGTCTCAAGAAGTGTGGACCGCGCTAGGTCAAAAGTATAATCGTGTCTCAGCCACTCGGAAACTCGCTCTGCAACGAAAGATCCAGAATACAACTAAAGGAGACAAGACGATGTCAGCTTATGTCTCTGAAATAAAGACGATGTGTGACCAGCTGGACTCTATTGGAGCTGCCATAGATGAAAGTGAGAAAATTTTTGGTCTTTTGAATGGTTTAGGACGAGACTATGAAGCTATCAGCGTAGTGATTGAGAACTCGATGGACTCCATCCCTGCACCAACACTTGACGACGTAATGGCAAAACTCATCTCCTACGAAGATAAGCTTCAGACATATTCCTCATCTACTGAAGTGACCCCACATCAGGCTTTCTACACGAACAGAGGAGCCTACTCTGGTCGTGGTAGAGGACAATCTCGTGGAGGTTACAGAGGACGTGGTTACTCAACTCAAGGTCGCGGCTTTTACCAACAGTTTGGGCAAAGCAGTGGTCGTGGAAACCAGCAGAGCTCGAACCGTCCTGTGTGTCAGATATGTGGAAAGTTTGGTCACTCAGCTTACAAATGCTATCGGCGCTTTGACCAGACCTTTCAACCTGATGTTCCTCAAGCTAATGCAGTCATGAGAACCACTGGAGATGCAGACTATGAGGGTAATGACTGGTATCCTGACACCGCCGCAACACATCACATCACGAGTTCCACTCAGTATCTTCAGAATGCTCAGCCTTACTCTGGTAATGACTCTGTGATTGTGGGCAATGGGGACTTTCTACCTATAACACATGTTGGTTCCATTGCCATTCCGGCTCTGTCAGGTACGTTACCACTCAAAGATGTATTAGTCTGTCCTGCAATAACAAAATCTCTGCTCTCAGTGTCAAAATTAACTGATGATTATCCTTGTCAATTCATATTTGACTCTCGAACCGTGCTCATTAAGGACAAAAAGAGCCAGCAGCTTCTCAGTCGAGGAATCAAAAGTGAAGGGCTGTATCGATTGGAGAATCCCCATTTTCTTGCGTTCTACTCATCAAGGCAACGATCTGCTTCTGATGCGATATGGCACAAGAGGCTTGGGCATCCTCATCATCAAGTCCTTCAGCTTCTATCTACTACCAAAGCTATTGCAGTGAATAAAGTCTTGAAGACTATGTGTGAGTCTTGTCAGTTAGGAAAGACTAGTAAACTTCCGTTTTCTCATTCTGTTTTTGAGTCTAAGAAACCTCTTGAAAGGATTCATTGTGATGTATGGGGACCAGCTCCTGTAACTTCGGTTCAAGGATTTCGATATTATGTCATTTTCATCGATAATTTTTCGCGGTTTGCTTGGCTTTATCCGCTTAAACTCAAATCTGATGTCTTCCCCATCTTTCAATCCTTTCAACGTATGGTCGAAAATCAGTTCGAGAAGAAGATTCAGATCTTTCAAAGTGATGGTGGTGGTGAGTTCGTCAATGCTCAGTTCAGTCATCACCTGTCTCAGTGTGGCATCAAACACTTCCTTTCATGTCCACACACGCCGCAACAGAACGGCATAGCCGAAAGAAAACATAGACACCTGCTTGAGCTTGGCATGTCTATGATGTTTGAGGCTTCATTACCTCATAACCTATGGGTTGAAGCTCTCTTTACGGCAAATTTTTTGAGCAATCTTCTGCCCACTTCGGTTCATGCTGACAACATCTCTCCATTCCAGAAACTGAATGGCACCGCACCAGTCTACTCTGCTTTGCGCGTGTTTGGCTGTGCATGTTATCCATATCTTAGACCCTATGCGCAGAATAAATTTGATCCAAAGAGCTTGTTGTGTGTCTTCCTTGGCTATACAGAAAAGCACAAGGGTTATCGTTGTCTTCATCCCCCAACAGGCAGAGTCTACATTAGTAGACATGTGCTCTTTGATGAAGCAAGATTCCCTTATCAAGACACCTACAAACCTCTCCTTCCTGTCGCTCAAACCTCTCTGCTTGCGGCGTGGTATAAAGGCACTGAATCTCAGTCAAAGCCTCATCAAGATGACACTTCTGTGGTTGTTGAGCCTGTTGTTGTTGGAAGAAGACACCAACTTCCCATCACAACTCAGCAACAAGCGAATGTGCAGAGTCCAGCTCCATTTCAATACGATGACAACGATTTTCCTCCTCTGGAACATCAAGATCATCCTCAAGCAGAACCTGAGCCTGTTCCTCAACCTGACCAAAACGCTCATCAAATGGTCACACGAGGCAAAGATGGTATAAGGAAGCCTAATCCTCGCTATGTTCTTCACACCTCCAAAACAACATTGCGAGAGCCGAGAACTATAGCTGAGGCGTTAGCTCATCCAGGTTGGAATGGTTCAATGGGAGAAGAGATTGGTACTTGTGAAGAGACACACACTTGGAGCTTGGTACCTCGTCCCAAAGATGTTCATGTGTTGGGTTGCAGATGGGTTCATCGGATCAAATATAATGCAGATGGGACAGTCTTTAAGCTTCGATCAAGACTGGTTGCTAAAGGAAATGAACAAGAGGAAGGTGTCGATTTTTTGGAAACATATAGTCCCGTTGTAAGGACAGCAACTGTCAGAGCTGTTCTGCACACGGCAACAGTCAACAAGTGGAGCATTCGGCAACTTGATGTTAAAAATGCTTTCTTGCATGGGGATTTAACTGAAACTGTCTATATGAGACAACCTCCCGGTTTCAAGAGTACTGAGTTTCCTGATCATGTCTGTCTCCTTCACAAGGCAATTTACGGTTTGAAACAAGCCCCACGGGCGTGGTTCGATAAATTCAGTGACTTTCTCCTGCGGTTTGGTTTCAGTTGTAGTGTAAAGGATCCGTCTCTGTTCATCTTTCATCAAGGACAGGTCTTTCTCTATCTTCTTCTTTATGTTGATGATATGATTTTGACTGGAAATGATTCTGCAATGATGGATAAGCTATTATCTGAGCTGAACAAGGCGTTTCGAATGAAAGATATGGGGCCATTGAGTTATTTTCTTGGGATTCAAGTGCAATATACATCAACAGGAATGTTTTTGAATCAAGAAAAATATGCTACAGATTTATTGGAAAACGCAGGCATGCTTGACTGTTCTCCTATGCCAACACCTCTGCCCTTACAGCTTGATCGTGTACCGCATCAAGATGAACTCTTTGCTGATGCTACTTACTTCCGAAGCTTAGCTGGAAAGCTTCAGTATCTCACTCTGACAAGGCCTGATCTCCAATTTGCTGTCAACCTTGTCTGTCAACGGATGCACAAGCCAACAATGGCAGATTTTCACATCTTGAAGCGTGTCTTAAGATACATCAAAGGAACGCTCAAGATGGGTCTCCACTTCAGGTCTCAGTCTGACTCGGCTCTGAAGGCATTCTGTGATAGTGATTGGGCAGGATGCAATGAAACAAGAAGATCTACAGGTGGCTTCTGTACACTTCTTGGCTCTAATCTCATTTCTTGGTCCGCCAAACGCCAAGACTCTGTCTCTCGGTCTTCGACAGAAGCAGAATATCGTTGTTTGTCAGACACAGCTGCTGAACTGTCATGGATTACTGATCTTCTTCGCGAGCTTGGCTACTCTGCTACAACACCAGCATCAGTCTTCTGTGACAATCTCTCTGCCGTCCACCTCACGGCTAATCCTGTTCTTCACAAGAAGTCCAAGCACTTTGCTACTCATTACCACTTTGCGCGTGAACAAGTTGCAAAGGGCGCTCTTGTGGTTCATCATGTTCCTGCATCTTCTCAGACAGCTGATATATTTACCAAGTCGCTACCGCAAGCTGCTTTCTTCCTCCTCCGTTCCAAACTCGGTGTTGAATCTTACTCCCCCACGAGTTTGCGGGGGGATATTAGTGTGGCCCAGTTAAGTTCGGCCCAACCAAAACTTATGAAGCTGCAAAAGCCCATTGAAGTATCTCAGCAACAAGACAGAGTAACGGTACAAAGCAGAGCTCGGGTCTGCGCTCCTGCAAGTACGGAGTTACAGCTAGGCAATCGCTTCACTCTTTTGTCTTGTTGCTAGTCTCACATTCCAGCTGTCTTGTCTCTAGATCCTTCTGTCTTATCTTTAAATATGAAACCTTTGTAACCAAGCTGAAGCAAGCAAGAAAAGTAATAAACATTTTATTCATAAACTCTTTCTCTGTTCTTGAGTTACCTTCAGAAGTGACGTTTAAAACCAAAAAGGAAAAGAGAAAGAAGATAGATAGATGCTTAGTTATTATCATGACAACTATGAAGCAACGTTAGAGTCCGTCCATGCAAGTATTTTCTGTATGTACCACCGAATTTGTCTGTCTATGTTGTCGCCCTTCTTTACTCATACCCACGAGCCACGATGAACGTTATGTTTTGTTCCTTTTCATTTTTGTAATTTATATTTTTTTAAAAATCTAAATATAAACTTTAGATGCAAAGTTCAGATATGGTATTAAGATTCATCAAAAAAAATATATATATAATCAAAAGAAGAAAACATATTTGCAGTGCCATTGAAATTTCGAAATAATATGAGGGGTTTTTCTCTTCTTTACTTGATTTAAAAAATAATTGGATATGAATTCTAGTAAGTACTTTGCAAATTTGAATACGAACTTAACTCGAACCGCTAAGAGCAAAACAAAACTATCATTTAAAAAAACTGATTTGGATCTACCTGTACATGGGAAACGTTCTTCTATGCATCTCAAGCCTCGAGGATTCCTATGGTCAAATATATTCCGATCAAATTATTCGCGAAAGTGTTAGATAGAATACGCACTTTATCTTTATCTCCCTTACCTCTTCCTATGTCACATCGACGCATTCGTACCCTACTTTCATAAGTACTCTACAATTTCTGAAGTTCGAAACTGAGTCGATGATCCACGATCGCAGATTTAAATGATCGACTAAACCATGAGCTATTATTATAAGAGAACCTTCGCTCAAACTATTTTCATGTACAATGTTATGCTCAAAATAAATTAAACAAATGATATGAAATGAAATCTAACAGTTATATAAGTTTAGTACTTTCAGTTGGTTCACTTTATACCAATTTAGCTGTTGCTATATACATGGTGAATCGGTGATTATACTAAACTCCTTGTCGGTATGAATTGTTTAGATCATGAAACCAGGATATCCAAAAAATGATATATTTTCTTGCCTAACTCCACTGACAAAAGCTAACAATAATATAATTACCAACTACTACATGAATTTTGATTCACTAGTATCTTGTGTATACTATTCAATAAAAATCAGATTATTCATTATATATTATTGACATCGAAACAAATCCCACAAGTTAATATTCCGACCTAATTTCATATTCACATCTTAAGGCAAAAAAAACTGTAATAGTTCAGAGCTATTAATTTACTAATTTGTTATTTCTATATAAATAAATATAAATAGCTGGTCAATAAAATCAATTAGCACTTTCCGAAAGGTCCACTTCCAAGGAAGCTAGAGACCGTCCTTTTTAACTAATTCGCCTGCACCATCCCCTTATATCGAGGGTCTAATTCTACATCTTATTCCTTCTTATATTCCCTAATTTTAATTTATTTCTAACCGGAGCTCCTATCTTCCTTGCCCTCCATTCTTTTTCACCTTTGAATCTTTTCATACTTGTATATAAACCTTTACTTCCTCCTCTGCTACTCCTTTTCTATCAATCATCAATACACATTCATTGTATTAAACTCTAAGCGCCAAGAACCTGAAATACCACAAATGAGACCTTTTGGCTTGATCTTTACGGTCATGTTCTTGGTCTCAGCCTTTTCAGAATCAAGAACCGTCGATTGCAGAGTTCTCCTCAGTGGCTCATCGGAGGAAATAGGTCCATCAAAGAATCATGGGGTCGATTTCCGAAGTAAAGAATTGTTAGGGGCGGTGATGAGTGGTTATAGAAGGTTACGGTCACTCTCTTCAGCAGGAGAGAGGATGCACACAATGGCTTCAGGACCGAGCAGGAAAGGTTCTGGTCACTGAAAGACTATTGATCCACACTTATGCATCTATACATCGATATTTGTCTAGACAGGATAGGTTATAGTAAATGACTTTCATTTGTTATAGATTATTGTATTTATTCAGCCGTGAAAAAGATCAATGTAAAGTTTAGAAGGGAGAAAATTTTTGCTCATACAAGTCGGTTTCCTTGTCATAAACACCCATTTATAGTATACTATTTAGTACGTGCCAATAAAATGATGGTTTTTAACATAATAACACGATAGTTTTGAATTCATGTTAACCGTATAACATGAATCAATTATTTAGTTTCATGAGATGTTATTGGCCATGATGGTGCAATATACACCCACACGATTATCTTATGAAGAATAGAATGATTATTTCATGTTTTACTACATATATATTATTAGCTGGAAATGACATTATAATTGCTCGTTGATGACATGCAATGTTTTGGTACGGATTTTCGAAATGGAATTGAATTTGGTCGCAATTTATGATTCAAATTTTAATGAGATGCAAACAATACTGTTTTTGATCAAAAATAAAAAATAAAAAATGCAAACAATATTGTTTGTTTGTCTGAAGTGTTGGCCTTTGGGGTATTAAAAGGGATACTTTGTTTATTGTCCTTCTATGGGACCCGGGAAATGGAAAGCTGCAAGCTTCATATACACACTATATGTTCTGAATAGGGTTCGACGATTATTAAACTACCATCCAACTTTCAAAATTCGTATTCCCTAAAAAGTCCGGTAATTACAGAATTACTTCTAAAAAGTTGGTCGAATAAATCTAGATGAATTACCTATTATAATTTTATTATATTTTCTTGGGGCGCAAAACTGAAAAAAAAAAAGCAAAAAGAGGGTGTGTAATGTAGACTTGTTATCATTTTTCTTAGATCAAAGCGGGTAATTAGAGAATAAGTGTCACAAAAAGAGAATGAAAACAAAAGGCCCATTTTAATTTCTTTTTACACAACCAAAAAAATAGGAACTCTCGAATCTTTCTATACTAATCTACTTCTGACCAAACCACAGACCATTCGGAGGCTAACAAATTCCGGTCCCTCCAGTCACAAACTCATATTCGATTTCTCTAAATAACTAAACAAAACCAAAGCGAGAGTTGTTGAATAGGATCTTTAAAAGTGTCTTATCTTGTCTATAGATTTTATATGTTTGAAGGGTTTCTTCAATTTATTGTAATAAACTCTTAATAAATTGATCATATAAGTTTTTGTCATTAATCTGAATAATAATTAAATTGTGATAATAATAACAAGTTTCTGAACTTTCAAATATCCATAACGAGAACAACTTTCTATGGACTGTATTACGTATAACCTATTCAAAGAAAGTCTTCTCTCATGTTACCGGCGAGAACACGTGCTCTGCACATTGCTCGCAAGGGCTCCTTTTTGGGCATCGTGACACCTTTCCCTTCCCTCATATCAATTTGTTCGACACCAACTCTCTCCCACTCGAAACATTGCACCAACGATGCAAGAGTTAAGCCCATTAACCGATGAGCAAGCCCAGCTCCAGGACAAGACCGTCTTCCAAGCCCAAACGGCATAACCTTTTGAGCTTCCCCTTCTTTATCAAACCTCTCCGGCTTGAACCGTTCTGACTCTTCCCATAGTTCCGGGTCTCTATGAATGGCCCACACATTCATCAGTAACATTGTGCCTCGTGGCATGTCGTAACCTCCCACTTGGCAATCTTCAGATGACAAGTGAGGGAGTAGTAATGGAGCAGCAGGATACAAACGGAGTGTTTCTAGTATTATGTTTTGAAGATAAAGAAGATTCACAATATCCGGTTCATCCACTAACCGGTCCAAACCGATCTTATCATCAATTTCAATTCTTGCTTTCCTTAGTATATCTTGATGGTTTAACAAATTAGACAATGCCCATTCTAACGTTATAGCTACTGTATCCGTACCCGCAATTATCAAGTCCTGCACATTAAACAACCTCAGATATACACATAAAACCAAGTTAAGACATATATATATATATTGCAGTGTAGCTATTTGGTGCTTACAAGGATGATTCCTTTGATGACAAGATCTGTGTAGCAGTCAGGTTGGGTTTCTTGGAGAGAAAGCAAGTGATTAATCATGGTCTTACTTTTCTCTTTCTCCGCGCGTTTCTCATCGACTAGTTTTTGCAAGAATGCGTCGAAACGATGAGCTACGTCTTTGATCCGTGCTTCACTATCTGTGAACCAACGCAAGAACGAAAGATAATCAGCTGGGTTTCTTCCACTATCACCTGCCATGGCCTCAGACACCAAGTGCCTCGCTAATTTGGCCTCGTCTTCGTCCTCTGCATCATCACCGTAGTATCGCTTCCCAGCTATAGTTCTGATGATGTTGTTGAATGCCAAGTTTGTAAATAGTGATTTCATCTCCACCTCAACAAATCCCTGATGGTATATGTAATACATTTCTTTTAAAATATGTTATATCAATGTTATAATGATAACTTACACAATTATTATAAAGATACTAACTTCCTTCCGTAGTGTCATTTTACCATTTTTGTCATATAAAAGTGTCTTTTACAATTTTAATACAATTAAAGAAAACTAAATATCAGATTTAACCTAAAATCAAACTTAAACATATTATATATCACAATGATTATTGATTAAACTATAGAGAAGTAATTATAACTATTAATGGTATAATTTTTTTAAAACATTTTTGGTTAATTAGTGTGCTTTGTAAAACAGAGGGAATACCTGTTTTTAAAGATGACAAAATATTGAAGTAAAATAAGTTTAGTTACACTAAATTTATAAACCATGTAATCAAGTTTATTTGATAATATATGTTATACACATCGTCGAGTTTGAGTAGAATTTTTTTTTACTTTAGTTATTTATTTGATAAATGGATATATGTAAGGGATATTGGAATGAGAAATTTAAACTTATTTATAGTTCTTAGAATTATTATTTACAGTACTTTAGTAACTAACTACTTTTTTGATCAATTTAACTAACTACTTAATTATAATTATTACTAACGTATTTATAGTTCTAGAGAGGCGCGCGTACGTGTATGGAGTCTCGGGAGAGACGTAATAAAAGCCGTCGGATCTCGTCTTTACGTATATATAAGAACATAGAGAGCCTCATGGACGAAAATATCTCAGCGGCGGTGATTCGACGTAAGCTTCGCCAGTGATCGCCGTAAGATGCTCCGACCATATGTGTTGCATTATACCCTAAATGCTTGTTTATCATCAGCACAGGACGGTTCGCAAAGACGATGTCGTTCTTGGTGAAACATTCCTCGGCTATGGCACGCGACGAGACGACGTAAGTTTGACGTTGCCCTAAGCGGAGGTGGATGATTGGAGCATTTCCTAGGGATCTTGAGAATGAAAGTAATTTTCGATGAAATGGTCGCTTCATCAGGTGGAGGTGGCCGATCACTGGCAATGAGTTTCTCAGAGACGGTGGCAAGTTTGGTTTTGGCTTTGATTTTGTCAACAAGAACATGGTAGAGAAGAAGAGAAAGAGTGAGATAAGTAGTGTTTGAAGATATTCCATTTACTTTACTCTTGTTAAGTGCTTAGCTTGCCTTTGGTTACTTGTATCTCTTATATATTGTAGTCTGCAGAGTGTGTGGGAGATGTCACATGGTGAGTCCAGATCTACTATAATTTCTTAAACGTTTGCTTGAGACTATGTTCAGTTACTTGTAAGCATTCGATGGCCTATAGCATGGCAATACCTTCAAGATCAAAACATTTTATTTGCTTAATTTTCCACTAACTATAATATGAAGATGGTACAGATCAGATGACAATTTTTTAATGGTGGATGATGACGACGTAAAACTTGCAATCTACGTAAAAAGCATGTGCAAACTTGCAATTTTCCTTCTTTTTAATATATTGGATTTCTTTTATTTTTTGGATAATCATATATCCTTCGACTTATGCAAATAGGAATATGAGATTAGCATAAATAGAGGCATCGATTGCTTTGTGTGAAGACACCTTTTTGATTAATAAAATATTGAGTTTTTGCAAGCACTGGGAACTTCTTGCGTCCTTTCCTTGCTAAGATATTGTTACGGATCATCATGTCTATGCTTTTGAAAACGATCTGAGGAGATGTAAGTCATGTTGTTCTGAAGATGGCTGTTACATTCTGGCTACTCATGTTAAATATTTATAGTTACTTTAGCTGTATATACTTAACAAGTATTTATATATTCCTAAGTGCATGATTAATCACGGTCTTTTAGTCAGAATTCTTAACTAATGATTTGACATTTTTTTTTTACACTTTTCGGGTAAGAGACGTCTCTTATATCTCTTATTTAAGAGACGGTTTTTACATTTTCTTAGTTAAAATTTTAAAAAAACTTAGAACCATCTTTTATTAGAAGGTAAGAACCCCAATTAAGAGACTGAGATTAATCATAGTTATGCGTGAAAAGAGGGCATGATGATCGCCGGAACAGATACCTCCGATGTAACTTCAGAATGGATGATGGCGTGTTTGCTAAACCATCCAGAGTCACTGAGAAAAGTGAAACAATATATCGAGATAAAATCGGACAAGAACATTTGATCGACAAACTAGACTTAGCAAACTTGCCTTACCTACAAAACATTGTGTCCGAAACATTTCGCGCGGTTATACTCTGCTGCGCAGCTCTTAGTGCCAAGATCACTGACGAAAGATAACAAAGTCGGAGGGTATGACGTTCCACTTGATGGTGAACGCGTGGGCTATACACAGAGTTCAAAGTCTTTGGAACGAACCAAATAAGTTCTAACCAGAGGCGGATGTAGAAATGAATATTATGGTGGCATTATCAAAAAAATTTAAGGAACCAACCGGAGCATGAAGAACACTATCAAAATTTTACCTAGAATTTTTAAAAATCATCTGGGGCATCTGCCCCACCCTTTGATTATGTGGCTCCGCCACTGGTTCAAACCGGAACGGTTTAACGTTGGAGAAAGAGTAGAAGACGTTCATAAGCTGATGCCGTTTGGTAATGGACTAAGAGCATGTCCCGAAGCAGGATTAGGGCAGAGGATCGTAACGTTAGCGTTAGGATCGTTGATACAATGCTTTGACTGGAAAAAGTCAACGGTGAGAAGATCGACATAACGGAGACTCCGGGGATAGCGATGCGTAAAAAAGAGCCTTTACGGGTTTTGTTTTGTTCTCGGTCCATTATGAATAAAGTTCAAGCCCATTAGTGGGTGTCTGAAGGCTATATATGAAATGTAACTCGAATAAATATGGAAATATACGTTTGCCCATTTGTAATTAATTATCTTTATAATGGTTATAAATGCTCTATTTTGTTATTTCAGTGCAAATTATTTAACAAAAATTTGTTGGAAAAACTTTTGTTGATTTTAAGTTTCTTCAAGCCATATTCAGGCTAATCAAAGACTATAAACAGGCTTGCGCCGCCCATGTCATAAAAAAATAATCATTGGCCTATGGCTGAATTTAAAAAAATACTTCGAAAGGCCTGTCAAAGTAATAAAGAAAAAAAGTTAGAGATTGTGATTTAAATGAAACGCGAGTCCAATATGAAAATATGTAATCGAGATTTTGATTATGTATGCGGAGTTATTGACGTTATATCGTTTTATTATTAACTGCATGCGGCATGAAAATACCACATTTTATATAGACTTTAGCGAAGTGTTTCCAAAAAAAAATATGTATATAGACTTTAGCGATCGATACCGCTTATCAGGTTCACTGTGTCACTTTGTCAGCTGGTGATGGACTTTTTTGTCAAAATAGACCGCGATATGATTTTATTGAACTTGGCTGATCTTAGACAAGAGTCACAAAACTAACTGATGCGGAGGTGGAGGTGGTAACTTCCCCCTCCAAAAAACTTTTATTTATTTTGCTTTGATATTTCTAACAATTTTTTTGTGTGTAAATGTTAAGATTTATATCAGGATTTTTCAGTTTACAAGATTTGCAGAAAACCATCTATTACAAGGAGAGAAGTAAGAGGAAAGACAGAAGAGAAAGCAGGGGCGGACCCAGCCACGTTTTTAGTGTGGGCATGCAATGTAAAAATTTTTTAAAATTTTAAATCAAAGGCTACTACGTAAATTTACCTTATACTATAAAAGGAAAAAAAATTTGGTATGGGGCACCATCGCACTAAGCAGACAGTGCATTTGTCGGCATCTATTATTCACAATTAGCACGTTTCCCATACAATTTTTTCTCTTAACTAAATATTCAAAAAAAATTCTACTGTTGCTTACCCTGAACTAGGCACGAGCGAAAACCTGTGGCCCGACCCGAAGTAAGCAGTTTGGATCGGTTGCAGTTCTGTCAAATAACTCAAATGGGGTTTGTCAGGTATTAGTTTGATTTCCAGTTCAGTTCGGAATTTTTTTTGTTAACCTCGGGATATTCTAGACTAGGATCTAAATTAATCTAAAAAAAGAGATGCAGTCCACGGATAGACTTTCTCTATGGATTTTCTAATGGGCCAAAAACATTAGACTATATCTGCGTGACCATAAAATAGGGTAATCTGAGTGACAACAGATTCGAGTTCAAGTTCTTTAAGAGTCCTTGAACACCATGTACCATCCAACCAATGGTTTGACTTTTATCCGATAACCAAAGCAAAAAAAAATTGATCACATCACTCCTCTTTAAGATCCATGCGTATTCTTTTTTTCACTGAAAAGTGATTAAATTAAAAATGCAAATACACATAGAGGAAGACACATGACGGAAATCAGAACTGGATTACACCGGAGACATAGCCAAAACAGATTTTACGGAGACAAAGCCATAACCAAAAAACATATTGACAAGAACAAAATACACGACGATTAGTAAGTTGAAACCAAAAGGAAGATTAAAAGCTAGCAACAAAAGCGACACAAGAAGAATGCTCCCAAGTCCCAAGAAACAAGCACCATAGCTCCTTGTAAATCTTTTTTTTTTTTGAACTTAAGGCTTTCAATATAAAACTTAAAACGATTACAAGATAAGATCAAAGATCTTATAGTTTAGAAAAGTTGGAATGAAACAAGTGAAACAAGTTTCATGTAATAGTGAATCTCAAACCAATGAAACAACAAAGGTTGAGACTAGATAAACCATCAATGATAAGAAAGACAATAGCTACTGATAGGATCCGCGGCCTCGTCGACCACGGTTTCCTCTCCCTCGTACTGTCTTCCATTCCATGTTTTGGTATTTGATGGGAGGCTTTGACTCTCTCCCACCCCTAGTCATGCTGAACGAGTTTGAAGACTCTATCTCAGCTTCCTCCACTTCTTCTAACACTGTAAAACGAGAGAGACTCTCAAATGCACAATGATTAGTTGTCGTGGTTAAAGGATCAATAACAGAGGGTTCAAGGACCTTGTTGTTGATAATACTTGATGGAGTGTTCTCCATAATCTGTGAATCAATGGGAGTAGATTGTGCATCCACTAATGTGGAGAAAGCAGGGACTGAGTTAAGCGGAATAACGGGCTTCACTTGTTGTGAATGAGAAGGAGATAAAGTTATAGAGGCAGCAACATGGTGTACCTCTTCTAAGACGTGGGCAGAAGACTCTGAAGTAGAAATCAAGAGATTATCAATAGCCTTTGAATCCTTTGGATGCATAGTAGATGATGGTGAAGCTGAAATATCCCTTTCATGTAGAATAAGATCAATATCCACAACAGGGATATCACTAAGAACATCTTTCGTCTGTGGCAGCAAGGCTGAATCATTAGCCGGCATAGAAGGTAAAAGGCATCTCTTTGCTTTGTGGCCAAGATTACCACATCTTTCACACATAGATGGGATCCACGTGTATTCAACACCAACAAGAAATATACTACCTTGCTTATCATCAAGTGTAATAAGCTTCGGAAAATCTCTATCCAACTCCATCTCAACTAAAACCTTTGCTTCACCCATGCTGGTAGGATCAAGTCGAGGCTTGTGTGTAAGAATAGGTTTTCCAAGTCCTGAAGCAACATGACTGATCCCTAATCTCGAATAGCAACAATCAGGAATATTCTTCAAGTTTACCCATACCGGAAGAGTAGAGATCTCCGGAATTTTGAAAGAGTCTTCTGGAGTCCACGGTAGAACGAAAAGTAAGCAGTCGTCTATATGCCATACAGCCTTGTAAATCTTTATAAAGAAAAATCTAAGAAAAGACCTTCTATAGTGCATAAGCATATGACAGATAAAACAATTAGCCTGAGCTTCAAACCCTGAAAACTGAACAAAGAGTTATGTAATCTTCTACTGGAGACGATGAAGTTGAACCGCCAACAGGCCCTGTCCGTAACTTGTACACGCCTAAAGCAAAATTGAAAAACATTTAGCCCAAATACGTTAGAGGAATCAAACTCTTCAAATGATGCTCACCAAAACGTCACTGAACCACTATACTACACATACATTTCTGTTATTTTAGCGCCTTTAGTTATCTAAATAAATCTGGCGCCTAAAGCAACAGCTTGCTATGCTTTAGGTCAGGGCCGAGCCTGCCGCCAAAAGAAGCTAGTGAAAGACTAGGACTCGACTAAATCCATGTGTATTCCTTTATTCTTTCTGATTTTTGATTTTTGATTTCTCATCATCACCACTTACAAATTATAACTCCTCTTTTTTCCTTACTGAAGAAACCCCATCGCTAGTAAGAAACTCGCCCATTGCCACGGCTGGATTTCGTGGCTATAGACTGATTTTCGTGGCTATTTCGATGATCTGCCACAGAAAACTACGAAAATCGAATTGTGGCGCCTATATGATCATAGCAAAAACAAACCGTAACAAAATTGAATCAAAATGAAAACGGTTTGGCACAAGCAGCTCATAGCAAAATTTCCCATGTTTTGACACGATGTTTTCGCGACAAATTGCTACGAAATGGCCATCAATATATTCGTAACAATTTGTGACAACATTATTATGATAATATTTGTAACAAATTGCCACGAGTTTGTTGCCACAGTTTTCTCGTAGCAAATTTTGCTACGGGTTTTCCATTATTTTTCTCATGTTTGTACCGTAGTAAATTTGTGGTTTTTTTTTTGTTTTGCACAAAATTATCGTGACAGTTTCGTGAATATGGCTGATTTTTTACTAGTGCACCCCAATTTAAATCAAAGAAATACAATCCAACGGTCAACATCTCTCAAATCTCAAACTGCTAATTTTTGGCTTTCATATTGGTAGATCTATATGACCAACCTAAATTAAATGGTCAAAAATAAAGATATCATCAAGAAAATCTAGAAGATATTTGATATGCATCAAATTCTTAGAATAGATAATTCATTTCTATGTAATTTTTTAAACTAGACTAGATTAGACTATGTATATACAGTTATAAACTAATTCATCTATACTATTAAAGCAGATGCATGTTTATGAATCTGCCCCTGAAATTTTTAAGTAATTACAAAAATTGCATATATTTTTTTCCAGCATTATTTGCAACCAATCAAAAGTCATTATTTTGCAATTACATTAAAGAATATTTAATATAATTCAATTCTTAGCTTTAAAAAAAATTGTTTCCTAATTGTTTGCACCATATCTTACCAAAAAATATTTCACATTATTAATTATTTGAAAGCATTTATTAAATGAAACTTCAAAATAAAATCAAATTGAAATAACAAATGATTAAATCAACAAAATCATAATACGGATATCACTACAAGAAAACAAGCCTATTGCAATGGAAATTTGCAAGGGAAAATTTTCCTCCCAAATTTGCAACGTATTTGCAACGAAATTGCAAGAAAATATATAATCCTCGCAAGTCTCTTGCAAATTTGCGAGAGAAACGTTTCGCTTGCAAATTTGCAAGAAATTTGCGAGGAAAACGTTTCTCTCACAAATTTGCAAGAGATTTGCGATGGTAGTTACATCTTTTTTGCAAATCCTTTGCAAATTTGCAAGGAAAAAAATTCTCTTGCAAATTTGCAAAGGATTTGCAAGAACTTTATATGTTTATCTTGTTTTCTCACAATTCGAAACTTGAACTAATATTAGTAAGTACTAAATATCAAAATTTTATAACTTACAATAAATACACATCAAGTAAATTTCAAAAAAAAAAATCACATTAATTAATTTTTTAAACAACAAATACAAATACATAGTAATCCACCAAAAATATACCAAACCCCCAAATAAAACCCTAAAGTTATTTGATTTGCAAGGAGTTTGCAAGGAATTGGCAAGGAATTTGTAGAGATTCCCTCGCAATTCCCTTGCTAATTTGCGAGAGAATCTAATTTCCCTTGCAAATTTGCAAGGGTTTTGCGAGAGACTCGTTGCAATTTCCTTGCAAATCTATGTTTTCAAGCTTTAGTTTGTCTTTTTAAATCCCTAAACCCTAAATGATTTTTTAAACCCTAACATCCAAACACAAACTTCAAACTTTAATATTCTAACACCAAATCTTAAATTTAACTTAAAATATTAAATATAAATTCAAAAATTATTTCTTTTTCAAAAATCAATCTCAAATCTCAATACTCTAAATCTTTAACCTTATACTCAACCTCTATTCTAAGTTCATAACTTTAAATCTAAACTCTAAATAAAAATTTTATATGTTTATCTTGTTTTCTCACAATTCGAAACTTGAACTAATATTAGTAAGTACTAAATATCAAAATTTTATAATTTATACAATAAATACACATCAAGTAAATTTCCAAAAAAAAATCACATTAATTAATTTTTAAACAAATACAAATACATAGTAATCCATCAAAAATATACCAAACCCCCAAATGAAACTCTAAAGTTATTTGATTTGCAAGGAGTTTGCAAGGAATTTGCAAAGATCCCCTCGCAATTCCCTTGCTAATTTGCGAGAGAATCTAATTTCCCTTGCATATTTGCAATGGTTTTGCGAGAGACTCGTTGCAATTTCCTTGCAAATCCATGTTTTCAATCTTTAGTTTGTCTTTTTAAATCCCTAAACCCTAAATGATTTTTAAACCCTAAAATCCAAACACAAACTTCAAACTTTAATATTCTAACACCAAATCTTAAATTTAACTTAAAATATTTAATTTAAACTCAAAATTATTTCTTCTTCAAAAATCAATCTCAAATCTCAATACTCTAAACCTTTAACCTTATACTCAACCTCTATTCTAAATAGATAACTTTAAATCAAAACTCTAAATAAAAGCTTTTCAAACGTAATTATAATTCTTAAAATAAATTCAAATTTATTTTCAAACTTTAGCTTAAAATCTTAAATCAATACCCCAAACTTTTAACCCTTAAACCCTATATATATTATACTCCAAATTAACCAATACCATAAACTCTAACTACAGTCTTAAAACTAATATTTTTTTATTATTTAACTTCTATATAGTAAATTTCAAAAAGTAAATATAAAGAAAAATATTAGTGTATAGAAAACATAACAAAACCCTAAAACACTTTAACTATAAATTTGCAAGGAAATTGCAATGGCTCCCTCGCAAATCTATTGCAAATTTGCAAGGGATTAACTTCCGTTGCAATTTGCGAGGAACTTGCGAGGACTCCGTTGCAATTCCGTTGCAAAACTATTTTCCCAAAAAAAAAAAAAAAAAAAAGAGTTTCCAGACTAGGGTTAGTATATAATGGGGACCGTATATAATGACATAAACCTAATTCAATCTTTTGTTCGTGCCGTCAGAAAAAAAAAAGAAACAAGAGATTTTTTTATCCACCATCTCTCGGATTCTCTTTCTCGCTGACCTTGTGTCTTCTCCCACTCTCAAATCTATCTCCTCGCTGGATCTCACTTTCTCGTCTCTCTCCTCGCCGAATCCAGTTCTCTCAAGCTATCCTCGCCGCCAGCTCTCCTCTCTCTCTCTCTCACACACACCGCCAGATCTACTTTATCGCACGCCTCACCACCATGGTTCGACCTCTCTCTCTCTCTCTGTCCACCCGTCTCTGTCTCTGTCTCTCTGTTTTGAACTGAATATGTTTGTTTTCAGGCTGGAGGAAGCAAGGCAAAATAGGACGGAACCCGCCATGGTTCGTCCTCTCTCTCTTTCTCTATCTCTTTGTCTCTCCCCCTGTTTATATCTGATTTTTTTTTGTTTTGGTAAAGGGAGGTGAAGGATTGAGAAGAAGCTTGATGTGTAAGGAGACAACCAGCGGTGGTCACTGTGGTGGTGGTGCGGCGGAGGAGGGAAGGAGTCGGCTGATTTATTTTGTAGGGTTAAATTTTTTTTTAGAATTAGGTTTGGTTAAGTTTAGTTAGATTACACTTAATTAGGTTTTGTTAAACCGGTTCAATTAACTAAACCAGTTTGTTATAAGTTTTTTAGGTTTTTAATATATTCATGTATTTAAATATGTATCTGTATGTATATATAAATACCAGTTTCGTTATATATATTTATTTATATTTTTTATTTTGTATTTTTTTTAATATCCTGAGACAAATTTGCGAGGGAATTTTTTTTTGCAAATCTATTGCAATTTTGCGAGGAATGTTTTTCCGTTGCAAATTTGCGAGGAATGTTTTTCCGTTTCAAATTTGCGAGAAAAATAGTTCCGTTGCAAATTTGCGAGGAAAATCATTCCGTTGCAAATTTGCGAGAGAATTGCGAGCGTTTTTGATTTGCAAGCAAGGATTTGCGAGGAACTGACTTTTCTTGCAATTCCGTTGCAAATCGCGATTTGCAACGGAATTGCGATGCTATTTTCTCTTGCAACAGACATGTTTTCTTGTAGTGTATGAATTATCTCAACTCCTTAAAAAATAGTTTCATTTAAAATAAAAACTAAGTCACATAAACTAAATTTAATAAAATTATAGAAAATGTTTTGAAACGCACAAATGAATTTTTCAATACAAGAGTGTTGAAGATATACACTATTTTATTTAAATTTAAAAAAATCAGTGTAAATTAAGTTTAACTTTAGTCTAAATAAATAAAATCATATTACGGGTTATAATTATTTAGAGTCTTCTAAAGTTTAGTCATATTTAAAATAACAAAAATAAGTCATATAAGTAAATTTAAAATAAATTTCATAAAAAGTTAAAATATATAATTTATCAGAAATCATAATTTTTATTATGTAAAATAATGTTCCAATAAAAAAATATACCCGTCCTTTAAGGACGGGTCAAAATCTAGTTGTAACATTAAAGTCAATAATACTTCCTTGATTCCTAAACCCTCATTAATCGATCATAGTAGAATGATCAATATCTAAAAACTGTATATTCATGTTTATTTTTCTTCATCTTCATTTTTTTTCTGGAAAAGTCATACAACATCATCTTCTTTCTTAGTTTTGTTATGGCTAGTACGATTTTGAAAAAGAAGAAAGAAGTAAAAGCGAGGTTCTTTTCGTGCATGTGGAGATGGCCTCTTATGCAAAGAACATGTGTTGCTTATGTCTACGATGGTTCTTTATCTTCTAATTTGAAGAATTCTTTCATCATCAAAGTCTACTAGCCATCGGCAATTGCACAAGCCGCCGTAGCTTCCACAACTTGAACAGCCATCGTTGTAGTTGTTTTTTTTTTCTGAGAACCAACAGCCATCATTGTTTCAACACATACAAGTGACAATCTACTTTTATCTCTACATCTACATCCAACAAGGGTTCAGTATTACAAGTTTCAAGCTTTCAATTTTTTACCTCTACTACAATAATTTGAAATCTCATACATGTTACTATGTATCTATCTATATTATTATTGAGAAGTAATTTTACTTATTTATTATATTCTTCGTAATTTTAGGATAAATAAATAATAGCATAGAAATAACTAATAAATGGATATTAACAATAGTATTGCAAAATGATATCATAATTATCTTATACTTAGAGATTAGACTATTTCTAAAAGTCTTTCATTCTCTAACTGATGACCATTAGAATAGAAATATGAATGAGTAGAAAAAATCAGAATATGAACAAATAAAAGAAATATAAAAATTATTATTTTTGTTTCATATCAGTTTTTAAAACAAATATTTTTGTTTTATAATTCTTTAAAATTTAGCGAATGATAAAGGATCAAAACGCAGCAAAATTTCGCCATAAGTAATGTAATTTTAAAGAATGACAGAAATTGATTATTCTCCTTAGTTTCTTAGAGCATCTCCAATGTATTACTCCATTTTTACTCTAAATTGAGTAACTCCAAAATGGAGTTGAGTTTTGCTCTAGCGTATTACTCAATTTTCTACTCCAAATAGAATATTTCTAATATATTATGTTTTATATTTATTTTAAAATTACCTTTCACTTATACTATTTGTAAAACAGGCCATTTTCCGTTTGTAAAATTTCTATTAAGTAAAATATTAACCACAATTAAAAATTTATTATATAAAAAAATCGACAAGGTAAGCAATTATCTTTGTTGTAAATTTTATATTATGTTATTTTTTGTATGATGCTGATCTTTTATTTTTTATAATGTATGATCTTTTATGTTTTATATTATATATATTTTGTTACATAAAATAGTTCATTAGGTGGCTATTTATATAATTAAAAATATTAACAATAAATTTTATAATATATATAGTAAAATAGTACTATTAATATACTTATTTATAATAATATCAAAAATGAAAATATTTAAATGTGGAAGACCATTTTATAAATAAAAAAGTTCGATTTCATTTTGGGGTAATGATTTGGTTTATTCCATATTTGAAGTAACCATGTCTATTATTTTATTTTGGAGTGAGGTTGAAGATGATTTTACTGCAAAATGAAGTTTGGAGTGAGTTATAGAGTGAGATTAGAGATGCTCTTATGTCACCATTTAGACCATAATCTACAACATATGCACTTCATTCCAAAATGAATCAGCTGATCATTACTAATCCGTGACTAGCTATTGTTATAGTAGAATAATTCTATCAACAATTAAATACAAAACACCACAAATACATAAAAATAATGACTAAATTAATGTTGAATAAAAATAGAAGAGTTATTATTAGCTCGCAATGATAACCATTATAGTTTGTAATTTAATGTTTGCTTTTTAAAATCTTATTATATAAAGCTTGATTCTTCAAAGTTACTAATTAACATGATTGTGACATGTGTCAATTTTTTTTAAGATTGTTACATATGTCAATAATATGATACAATTATTCTTTTAAAGATTTAAAAGAGATTAAGAAAAAAGAAAATTCTCATTACAAAAATAGTTTTTAAAGTTCAAATTATGAATTAATATATTTAGAAAAGGAAAATTTACAAAATTATCATTTATATTATATATTGTTAAAAATATTTGATAGTAATTTTAATTTTTTGATTGCGACATGTGTCAATAAAGTTTTAAAATTGTGATATGTGTCAATATATGATACAATTCTTTTTTTTAAGATTTAAAAGAGATTTAAAAAAGAAAATTCTCATTACAAAAATAGTCTCTTAAAGTTATATTTTAGGATTTCGTATTTTAAAAAGGAAAGTTACAAATTACCATTTTTAGTATTTTACATTATATATTTTAAATATATTTGGTAGTAATTTTCATTTTTTAGAACATTCTAAACAAGAAAATAATTGTAAAAATCTATTTAAAGTAATTATTTCTTTGTTAATACTTTTTAAAAAATTGTGACATGTGTAAAAGACAATACAATTCTCTTTTTTAATGATTTAAAAGAAGGTTTAGAAAAAAAAAAATCATTACGAAAATATCTTTTATGGTTTTTTCAGGATTTTATAAAA